>NW_026712232.1:289001-389557 GCF_030504385.1 Musca domestica
ATACACTTTTTTCGAATCAATTCTCCTCCATTGTATCAAACGATGGTGACATCGGTCTTGCCATGCCACAGCAGCCATCATAAACGTCCCTTGCCATAGCTTCTGCTGCTGTTGTTGTTGTTGCTGCTGCTGCAACAGCAATGACACAATGACAATGACACTTTCAAAAGTTGTGTGTATGTCGCCGTGTGTCGCTTTAACATGTGCTTTGCAATTGATGTGTTATTACAAAAGGTGAAGGCAATAATGGTCAATGCTTACGGCTAGAGCTATGAAATGAACCTTCTCATATCATTCTCATTCGCTGTTGCCTCGCTCGCTCGCTCGCTCACTCACTCACTCTTTGTCCAACAAATAGTCTGGCAATGGCAATGCAACGGAAATTACACTGACACCCAGGAAATCTGAAAACACGCACAAACAGAGACACGTTGACTTGGCGAATGAAATGTGACGCCAATCCCTGTCTTATTGGATCGATGTGGTGTTATTGGATCGGATTGGATGGGATGGAGAGCAGCAACATCAATGGATCTAATCTACGCTTACACCGAATGATGAGTTCGAACGAAAGGCATGTTAATGACAAATGGCAACCCTGCAAGTGGTAGATGCATGTTTTCGTGTCAGGTCACGGAATGGCGTCAGTTCTTGTTGTTGTTGTTGTTGTCTGCCATGGTGTTACAAGCAGTGGTGAGTGGTGTTGCTTCGCTTGTCACTTATTCGATATTCCTTTTATTTTTGATTGCAGAAGCATTTACTATGAGATTTCAGAAGTCAACTTATTTATTCGGCAAAGACAGTTAATAACATCTCTGTCTGTTTTGCTTCAGATTCAGGAGAAATACGTCTTCATATCAATTAATCTATATATGTGTGTGGACAATGAGGCTCCTCTGAGCTGAGGTGATAATATTGAAATTATATCATATATTCGCTATATTGTTATATAGATTTTAAATTTCAAAATTTCCAACATTAAAGGCTATATTTCAATGGTTGGTACCTCACAATTGAAATGTATTAGCATTACTAAATCATGGCAGCCATGGGATCTTTAAAAATCCACGGGATCTTTAAAAATCCAAATACGAGGGCTAGTCTAAAACATGAATATAAACTGGGCACCCACCACCATAGTATGATATGTTAAGTTCACCATTCCATTTATAACTCTTCGAAATAATCATCTTAGAGCCCATAAAGTGTACATATTCCTGATAGGTATATAATTTAATGTGAATGTAGCCATTGGCGTCCGTCTGTGGAAATCATCCTAGCTTTCAAACGGAATAAGATAGGTTGATAACATTATACTCTGATGTAGTTACATATGATGTATAACAGTACCGTCAGATATAACTTATTTCGGTTTTGTTAGTCATGATTTGAACTAAATTTTCTGTAATTTGGCAGATTGTTTTCCCTGTACGTCGAAACATGATCCATGATCATTCACATCCAAGTTTAGGTATAATCCCTATATAACTGTATCTCCCAATATTCGGTACTTTACTAATGGTGGATGGTATCAAAAGTTCGGAATTGTAATTGCTTTTTTATCTCTTCAATATGTAAAGGTATTACTTATTTATTATGACTTATGTAGACTTATGACAAAGAGCCCCCCCGGAAACAATTAAAATACCGAAAATGATCATAATGCCGAAAGTCCGAAGGTATCAATATATTGTTCTATTTCTAATCAGGTAATATCGCGGTCCTATACTGAAAATTTTCAGCAATGAAATACGACAGGAAGAATTAGCAATTCTGATTTCTAACTTCCGGAAAAGAATAGAAACTACAAACAACTTGACTTCAATTTTTACTCTGATCAAGAATACATATTTCCAAGGACATTCCGAGATATTTCAATGAAATGGTGAAGTCAACATACCCAAATGTTATGATGAAGGGTCCAAGATCTTCCATTATGGAATAACATAAAGTGTGACCAAAACATTACCTATGAACTTTTAGCATATAGGATCCACCTTTACAAATACATTTTCCATTTCTTTACAGTTTCTGTGCGTGCCCCTACCCCCACTAAGATGAGTACATACATTACTTATTTGTGGCGATTCAATTTAATATCATCTCGTGTAATAGGAAATCATTTGAAATGGATTTAACTTCCTTGTGAATAGAGCAATGAACCAACAAATGAAAGATACTCGCATTTGTGATGCTTTCTCGCTTACGGTTCGATACAACATTGAGCCGACATCTTTATTGCTGAATTCCGATAGCATTTGTCCAGATATGATTTTTTATGAAGAAAATAATATCTACTGTAACACATTTTACTATCACGACACAACAATAACAAGAACAACAACAACAGCAGCTACGACAGCGACGACGATGATGATGACACCATGAACGGCAACAGTAGCAACCTGCAAGTGTGATAATGTACATGTTGCTGATGACGTTAACGTTAACGCGGTTTTTGTTGCTTCTTCCACAGCATTGGTAGATATGGCAATATGCGAGTCGATCTCGTTCTCTTCTTCCTCGTTTTCTTCATATATTTGATTCCCTGCACACACACACGTGTACACATATCCGAATAGCAGATAATAATTTACACCATTTAAACTGAAAAGCGAACAGAGTGCACACACAAAAAACGCTTTAACGTTAAAGTGGTCCGTACTGAGTGCTGGTCCAATGGTGAGACTAGGTGGCCGGTCGACTTGCCTGGCAGAAATGCATTTAAACGTCATTGTCGCCATTATCAAAATACAATTGCATCTGTTTCATATGTCAGCAGCAATCTATTAATTTGTCAACATTGCTTACACCAACGACAACAGTAACGGCAGAACCATCGGCAGCAGAGGTGGCTGAGAAAACACCAACAACACTTTTGGGTCAAAAACAAAGATTCGCACTGCACTCAGGCTCAGCGACAATACAACGAACACAAAAGGCTGGCATGGAAAAAGAAGAGGTTGAAATTTAACGTGAATTGAATGAACCGAATGCAGTTGGTCCAATGCACAGTAATTTACAGGCCTCACAAACACACACACACACACCGACACGAACGCAGCAGGCTGGAAATTAATATTCCAGCAACAGTTAAGATAAGCGACAAAAGTGTGAACGACAATTACTACAGTTGCTGCTGTTTCGGCCAGTTCGGGTAGAAGATTCCAAGTAGCAGCTGTTGTGATTTCGTGGCGGGGTGGAGACACGATTGACCATCACTGTCCACCACCGAATTGATAGTCTTTTTTTTTTCTCACAGCCCAGATGAAGCTGGGCCGAAGACGTCGATGCCGTGTCGCCGATGGTTGGTGTGATGAAGCTGCTGTTGCAGACGTAAATGAAATGAATTTTACTGGTGTCTAAAATGGAATTAAAAATACAAAACAGGCCAATAAATCTCACACAAGTGTGAGATTTTAACTCTCAACAACATGGCTGTTGACTGCAACAACAACAACAGCAATAACAACATTTCCCTGACTGGCTTTTCATCGGCGATGGTGATGATGGGGGTAGACAGAATTAGCAAACGTCAACATTGATCGTTGCTGGTCATGAATGAATCAAGCTGCTGCTGCTGCAACAGCGTGACAATGATTCATTGTTGTTGCCCACCGCTGCAGTTGCGATCAATCTGCAAGTCTAGATGTGTGAGTGCTAAGTTTTGTCTCTGTGTGTGTGCGTGTGATTTTGGAAAACACTGACAACATTTATGACACGACACAGGTGCCACTAAATCTCATTTCATCCAACGGCAAGTGATAAACATTTGTTCATAGATTTAAAACCCCTCTCTGCCCGGCAATCTTCATATGTTTTCCTTCCTTCTTTCGGCTTTTGTTTCTCAGCTATTTTACGATTCTCATTTAAAGCTCGAAAATAAACGGCAATCTTTGTTTTGTATCGTGTGGGCAATAAATTGTCAAGTGATATCGTTGGTGCAAATTATAGCGTCGACATGCTGTGCAACTCAACTTGCCGGTAGTGATTTTTTTCTCCGCGACCAAATAACTCCTCTCCACCTGGCCCAAGGTAAGTGGTTGCTGGGTGCTATGCAGTTCAAGTTTTGTCGCTCAGACTCTCAGCATCGGTCCGGTGTCGTCTTTGCGGTTCTTTCGGTACCCTGCGTGTGGTTGCATAACTTTAGTGGAGCAAATTGTTGGCGTTGTTATTGGCTGTCTGCCTGCCTGCCAGAATGGCTAGCTAACTGGATGGCACTGCTCAATATTAGACTTGGGCCACCCGGCGTGCGTGTTACTATTGAACAGTAACTCCTTGCGTGCTTTCCCACTCTACCAGACGCAGACAATTTTCCTGATGTCTAAAACAATCTATGATGAAATCTGGAAAATGCCATAAAACCGAAGGAACTGAACACAGACTCAGAAACTGAAATATTCATTAAGAAATAAAATCGTGTCGCGAATGGGTGTTTTTTTTTTAGTTTGTGCAACAAGTTTTGCTCATACAAAAAAAGTAACGGCAACCCTAAACTCTTCTCCACAAACCGTTCGTCCGTCCGATCGTCCATCCGTTGAAGACGGCAAAAGAGATCACTTCGAGTGATTTGTTTGATATGCCACAATGTAGGCAAATCTCTTAAGCTCGATAATATTGCAATAGTTCAATGCAAAGTAATAGGCAGGTTTACAGGCCGCTTGTTTTAAATGTGGTTCCTGAAAATGTACATGTGTGTGAGAATGTTAAAGAAGTAATCGGAAGGCCTTTAAGTGGTGGCCTTTTCTTTTGGATTTTGTTTAAAATTTGGGTACATATTCTACATTGTTTACCTACGGTTGGTCACGGATTGGGGTTTAGAACAAGTAAAAAAGCAGCTTTGTTCGGCCCGGCCGAACTTTTGATATCCTCCACAATTTCAAAGGAACTTGAGCAATTAAAAAAAATAAGAATACTACCACGTACACGAAAACCTTTATGTGGGGACTATACGCAGTCGTGCACCTGCATACGAATTTTTTGTCATAGGCTGTAGTGCCCATTACGAACTTCAAATGCGAAATTTGTTATAATTACGGTTATCAATGTCCAAAAGTCATGAAAATACGAAGTATCGGGAGGTACCTCATATGAAGGCTATACGAAGACGTGGACCTGCATACGAAATGTTTTGCCATAAGTTGTAGTACCCATTAAGATCTTTCAATACGAAATCTGAAACAATTCCGTTAAATAATGTTGCTGAAATCGTCAAAATACCTACTATCTGGAGGTGCCGTTATTGGGGGCTTTACGAAGACGTAGACCTTCATATAAAAATGTTTGTCATAGGTTGTAGTACCCATTAGAATCCTCCAGTGCGAAATTTGAAACGATTCCGATGAATAATGTTGCTGAAATCAATCATTTGAAACGATTCTGATGAATAATGTTTCTGAAATCATCAAAATACCGGCTATCGGGAGGCACCGTTATATGGGGGCTATACGAAGACGTGGACTTGCATACACACATTTTATTGTAGAACCCATTACGAACTTCAAATACGTAATCATACATATGCTCTTTAAAAGAAGTTTAACTCAAAGTAGAATGTGGGCATTGACAAGCTTCTTTTCACATATTTGTTGAAATTCGGCATTAGTTTTAGTCCTTATATGCCTTTCGATTTCTGGAACTTTGAAGCCTAAAAATTCTTCTTGTATCACAATATTTAATTGCCGAAAATAACATGAGTTGAGGGATATATATGCGTTCATTAAAAGAATGATATATGATATATAGAATGATATTTCGTAACTGAAAATGTAATGAAGAGCATTTCCCCCAAAAGATCAACCTGACATTCCGCCACTGTGTTCTTCGCGGAAAATTCAACATCTCATATATTTATTTCTTTTCCAAGGCGAGTGTGCGCGTGTTTGTCAAGACATCATTCATTAATTAATTAATGATTTCTATTGAGTGTCTGGATACGTTATCACAAAGAACGGATCTTAACAAAGCCATTAAAGAAAATTTCCGCAAATCGAAGAAAAACCTGTGTGGAATTTTCATTGAGAACTGGTATGTAAACGCTGAAAACGTCTGGGCAGGAGAGCAAATGGGTGCTAACTAGCAAATGGTTGGAGTTTCAAGCTGTTTGAAGTTGTTTGTCTAGTGGTTTGATGAATCACCTTGATTCTCACCGGCCGAACAAAATGTTTGGAGGACTTTGAGGAAGAATGGTAAGCAAACGCTCATCTTTGAAAAATGATGTGGCAGCACTGCCCGATTTAATGAGTTGTTTGCATCTCCTGTTGTCAATCGAGTGTCGCTCTGGTGATAAGCAACTTTGTAATTAAAGTTTAAAAAAGGGCTATTTTTTTATTTTAAAGAGGCATACGTACACTTCAATCCTTTTAGTCTTTTGTGAACTATTTTAGGCTTTTCTCGCTATTATTTTGCTATTTTGCTGGGGAAATGCAAATAAAGTTTCCATTTCAAATGCAATTTTCACATAAAAGCTTTTTTAATGGTTATTTTTTTATTTTGGGCAAATGCGAGTAGAAGTTAAACTTTGCAATGCAAATGTTGCATCCCCCCACACCCTTGACAGCCAACACCAACGAAAAAAGAGTGTTCTAGCTTTGAGAACCGCCAGCTCGACTTAAATGTTCACTCATTCATCAGCTAATAAAAGCCTTAAACCAATATGGCGAAAAGGAAAGTGGGGAATTTAGATACTGTGGCGGCAGCGTGTTTTTGCTTTGTCCTTCCACAAAAAAAAACCCAAACCCTATGTTGGGTGCTCGCTAGCCAGTGGTTAGATCTAAATGTTCGAATAAATATTTGCCTTAGCTGGCAACGAATGCATGTTCGGTGGCATGACAACATTCAGCCATCACTGGCAAATTGTTTGGTTTTTATTTGATTTCTCTAAACGAAATCATATCGCACTCGAATCTAATGGAATTGCATAGTCAAGCATTGAACAATTACGACTGGCTGTTTTACGTTCTAGTTTTCTTTCTTTTTTCGCTTTTTGGGTTTTTTGCTTTGATTGTTGTTGGCTTGTTGGCTGGTTGGTTCTCCCTTTATGTCCGTTCGATTTCGCCATTCAAAAGCGAAAATTGAGAATTGGATTCGAATTTCAATTGGATAAATATGATGTTGTGTAGCGCGTTAAAGCCAAAACTATTTATTTTTCATATTTGTTGGCGTTGAGCTCACGTACTGGATTCCACAACGACTGCCATTCAGATCAGGGCCATTAGCGAAATTTTACAGTAAATCCGATTAATACTGGCATTTTTTATGTGTGTGTGTGTGTGTGTGTGTGTTTGCTCTGCGATGGAAAATAAAAACCCAAACTGATTCACACAAATTCGTGTGTACTGACTGGGACTTCTATTTTTGTGCTATGGCTAGGAAGTTTATCCATATATCCTGTGCTCATCCTGCTCTCTGCCATTTTCGTATGCATTTCCATATTTTGTTTTTTTAGTTGCAATGCAAGTGGTAATCTCACAGTGAAGCCATAGGAATACGGGATTTTATCCTTTGTTCGGCATCCTTTTTTCCATAATATTTGTTTGACCAGCTCCAGCGCTAAATTTGGTGTACTTAGACTCCTTTGTGGCTGGGGTATTATTAAGGATTTATGATTTTCCTACTCAATGCGATTTTAGGCGGCAAGTAATATTAGATTTTACTGTTTACGATATTGACAATGGGAAATGTGACGAATTTCTATCAGAAAACTGTCCGTTAGAGAATGTCAAACTAGACCGAGAAAAGATGTTGGAAAAGAAACTATATTAAAAAAAAAAACGCTGAACTGGTGGTTTATATAACATGCAGGAACTCCTAATATGGCATATTGAATAGCTAAGAAAACTTTGGGTTGGAATTTATTTTTAAGTTTGGAATTATCATTTTCCATGAAACTGAAAACGAAATGAAGATTATCAACATATTCTGAAAACGAGATTCAAATAATTTCACCAGTGTTACCTACGTTTATGAATGGTGGAAACGTTCAAGTTCAAGAATTGAATGAGACAATTAGGTTCCCATAATAAATGTCTCGATTGCCTTTTTTGGGAAACTGCCAATTATTCTATCTAAAAGTCTAGTCCCATTTGATGATTTCTTCAAATTATTTCATTTCATAAAAAAGTGATTCTCAACATCGTTTTTAATTTGCATAAGTGAACACAGTGTCACCAACGAAAATTATGTGAACCTAGACAACTTATCGAATTGTTCGGTTCATTATCAGTTGTAATTTATACAACCCAAGTCACAAGTCTGTCATCGAATGTCGATGACATTTCACAAAAAAAGGTGGAAAAAAATATTTCAATGGTTATTCATCCACTTCAATAAATTAACATAAAATGTCGATATAAGTGTTGATTTCAGTTGGCGTAGTGATAATTACGGTCCGGCATGTAATTGGGAAAGAACGATAATTAACTGGAATGCAATGAATCGGTTCTTTCAACGAGCAATGCGTGCAATAATGTCGTTGATTTCATTCAATTAACCGTTCAATGAATGACGTACCCTACATCATTGTGTTCATGTTGTGGGTTTCTCACATCGATGTTTGCAACGAATTTTGGGAGTCTCATCCATTCGGAAATAACTTTCCGTATAATTTAATTTGGAAAAAGGTGTTGCGTACTGTAAGTATACCAAAAATACCAAGTGGTATTAAATTTTGTACTGGGTTAACAGATGTTGCCTGAACTCTCAAATTTGGCTTTAGAGCCGCAGTTATGCATTAAAAAAGTACGATATGCACTAAATGGTACAAAGTTTGGTATTTGGGGAAGGAAAATAGTTAAAGTCTAGAACTTGGCACTAGGATTTGGAATACGTCCTGAAAAGTACATAAGTTACTAAATGGTAACAGGTGCTAATTGTAGTATTTAGGGAAGGAATGTAGCTATAAATCCGAAATTTCAAGTGAGAGTCTTTTATGTTCCGTAGGAAAAAATAACTAAAGGGTTTTTAGAACTGTACTAAAATTCACTAAAATTAGTACCATTTGGAATATGTGAACGGATATAGGTAAAATCTTGAATTTTGGTGTGAGAATCAAGCTTGGGGGAAGAAATGGTTTTGAAAATGTAATCTAAGTTTCACGATAGTTGCCTAAATTGTGTTTGCGACTAATCTAATGTTGCCAGGCACGTTTCATTACAATTGATGCCCAAGACTCTAAAATGTGAAAGGTGACACTATAGTTTGACAATAAATAAAAACTTACCAGCAATGTTTCATATTAAAGATTTATGAAAAATGGAAACATTTTTAATATTTCCCATGCCTTTTGAACAGTGAAGTGTTTATTTCACATGAAACAGCCAAATCTGCCAATCGAACTATGATGTGTTGGTCAAATTTTTTACGATGAGCCATCCAGCAACAGAAATAAATAGTTACAACTAAAACATTTTATTTCTTAAATAAATAACCACGTTCAATATCTTTATCGAAACATTAACGAATGTAAAAACGCAAACGCTTGAGAACCCATAACAATTTCATGTTGGAATTAAAGTTATTCCCACTGCCAACAATCATTTGACGAAGTAAACATGGAAAATGAATGCAAGTCTTGTTGTTGTTTTTTGTTTGTTCTTCTTCGGTTCACTCTTGAGAAGTTTTGATTCCTAGCAATGCCTTTCAAATTAATTAGTATTCTGAGAATATGATTATCAAGTCTTACCTATGAATATTTAAATATGCCACTGACGACAGCAGCTACAACCAGAGCGTCCCGTACTGGCCCATCCAGCGGCGTCGTCGTCGTCGTCCATCATGGTTGATGGAACAATTTGCCTCGGCCTCACTTAATGTGGGCTAGTTGAACGTTGATTGTCGTTAAGTTGTGGGCCAAGAAAATCAACAAGTGAAGAATCTATTAACCAGAATTTAAAGGTATTTACGCTCGCTTTTATGGCCCTCTTCATTTACACCATCCACTCCTTGTGTGCGTAGCTGGAAAAACAGAAGAGAAGACGAAGAAGAAGAAGAAAGAAAAACTCATTTTTAATCAAATGACTTTGTTTGGGGTGTGTGAATGTTTGCATTTGGAAATTATGAGAACGGCTAAGCGGCCGAGCCTTAACCATTTTCCGATGCCCATCCAAGTCGATGAAGACCACGAAGACGAAGAAATTTAACGATTTCTCAGAAGCAATAGAAGTCTTGAAGTAGTGTTGCTAGTTTCACAAATAAAACGTTATTTTATGGCAAAAGTTAATGGCCCTAATAAATGGCTATTTACTAAATTGTACTGTAACTGCTACCAATTCCGATTGAGGAAAGTAAAGTCAATTCCCATAACTGCAGTATGAACTGGTTTCCCATTTTGATGTGTGTGTGTTTGTTCTTTTATTTTTTGGCAATGTGTATTGTGATTGATCCTGTTTACTTAGTGAAATTGGTTTGGAAATACCCCAACGATTTTCACTTGTACGAGTACTCACTCGCACTGGAAATGTTTGAGGTTTGATACAACCACTATGGCCTTCCCTCGACAGGATGCAAAAGCACACATTAAAAACTTCATGTTTTGCTGGCAGTTGAATTTGTGTGTGTGTGTGTGTGTTTGGATGTGTCGAAAAAGTGTTGTAATTTTTTATTGGCACACTTTTTTCACTCACTTTATTACAGACTAATAAAATTCTAAATCCCATGTTCGTTTAAGTGGCAATCCCTCTCCTAAGACCGAGGTTGTGTTGCCACCATTTTTGATTGCATGACAGTAAAGAGGAACAGATCGACCGGCCACAATCATTGAAGGCTGTTTCATTTTATAACTATGATATTGTACTTTGTTCGAAATTAACGACGGCATTCGGCATTGATTCGACGTGTCCGTCAAGGAGGCAACGGACCTGAAATCAAAGGACTTTCGGTTTTGAGAAAAATCCGTCAGACGAAGGGGATAAAGGGTGCAATGCGAACTACAAATATACGAAAAGTACTAAATTGGTATTGGATTGAAATTATATATTTGGCTTTAGAATGTGTGTGGAGTTGAGTTTGGAAATATGTACAGTATGATAAGTACTAATGGTGCTGATTTTGCTATTTGGAAACGAAATAAGGTCTAACATTTTGCTCTAAAATTACTTCTTATGCGATTTAATTGGAGGTGGATTTGGATACATTCTAAAAAGTACGAAAAGTAATAAACTGTAAAAAGTTCGGCTGGTAATATTTAGGAAAGGGATAATTAAATCTCAAATCAGAGTCTTTGATAACGTCTAGGATAAAATAACTGAAGGGTTTTCGGAAATTCGAACAGTAAGTGTACCGAAATATCTAAAATGTACTAAATTTGGTAGATAAAATCTTGATATTTGATAAGAAGTTTCAGTTTGGCAGGTAGGTTAATGTAAGGAGATGGTTTTTGAAACTTGTACTAACTATAATAAATGTACTAAATTTGGTACAATATGATTTTGAGTGATAAAGGTGGAAAGTTGAAATTAAGAATGTAAAGATGTCGTTCGGGAAATGGGTACAGTAAGGATACGAAGAGTACCAAACGGGACTAAATTTGGCATATAGTATAGGAAAATAACTGGAAATATGATTTTTGCTTTTAGGATCACTGCGAGTGCGAAGCGTTTTTGAAAAGTGGGTGATTTAAAAAAAAATTGCTATAACATGTATAGCATGCAGAGAGCTCAACTTACAAATTTGCCTATGGGCCAGACAAGGGACAGTTTTTGGAAATGGGTGAGCGTACGAAGATTACTAAACTTGGTAGAGTGTGTAGCAATACAGCTGGAAATATAAAATTAGATATTAAGATCACTGTGAGTGTGTGGGTAAGGTCAATTGTCATATAAGTACTATAACGTTTACGAAAAGCATCTCAGTGGGTGTGTAGAATTTAGTCAGTGCGGTGTTTTGGAAAAGCATTATATATGTTTAAGACATTTTCGGTAAAGAAGTAGTGGCAGCTATTCCATATATAAATCGCAATTTGGAGTTAAAATGTCTATATGTTGAGGATATAAATTGTTCGGCTAACCTAGTATCCTTAATAACTTATTTAATTTCGAACGGCACACAGAATGAAAACAAATGTCATCAATTAATAATAATGCCTATTTTTGCCTTTACACAAGGCATTTTTCATGACCATCAACATCATAAAACTTTTGCACTCCCAAATAATATTTTCCATGCCCATTTCATTTGCCCGAGAAATAAAATAAAATGAGCTCCGTTTGCACGGATATTTAGCACTGCAATTCATCGCTTAACTGTTCGTATAAATTTTTTAATGAATTTCTTAAATTTTGCAAAGGGCCAACCTACAACGCCCCATAGTAATCTTCATGAATTGAAAATTTATGAGCTCCGGCAGAGAAGGCAACCTTTTTCTGGCCATAAAAAGAAAGCCAACATAATCAATTTACCAACTACCAACTTAACCCAACTTACACATGCACATGTAGCCACCCATACACACGACATACCACACACACACACATGACATTCATATTAAAGTCTCTCAACCATATTTCTTTGGAATCTCCCACCAAAATCTTGCTTTATGGTTTCCTCCAAAGAAGTAGCCAAAGTGCCAGGCAGCATGCCCTAGGACGACCAAAGAATCGGAGGCAAACAAAAATATGTGATGTTAGAGAATGTTCGCACTTGCAACACGTCCATAAGAGCCAAAACGTCTGTTACTTTTTCAAATCTTTTAACCGCGTTCTCAAAGGTGAAATATTATAAAAGTTCATGTAGCAGAAACACGCTTTATATTGTACAAAAATCTTTGAAAATGCTCAAAACAAATGGCAAAATAAACTTGGCTTTCCACCCCCATCCCCTGGCCCCGTTGTCTGATCCCAGAATCCCCGACTAAATCTATGACCATTCAAGAAACCAATAAGCTATGAAACGGCTAAGTACTTCTAGTGCCATCAGCCTTGAGTGTATGGGTGCATGTGCGTTTGTGTGTCGTTTGCCAGAGCAGTAGCAATACCCGGTAGTAGTTGTGCCACATGAGGTGGCACTATGATTCAGTAGTTCTTGCCTTGCTTTGCTTAGCCTAGCCCAACACACACCACAACCCCGGCAACTGGCAAGAACAAGAGCTGTGGCCAGAGGAATCCGCAAAAATAAATGGCAATTGAAACCAAGTTCCACAGATACGTGAGGCGCATCCGAAACACACAAAAGTATACAATTTAATAAATAGAAAATACTCTCCCTATATGTCTATTGTGGTTGTATGTGTCAGGCAATGTTATGTTGCAACTCCGAAAACCGAAATAGAAATGAATCCGAAAGCAAAACAAGCAACGAACCAACCATCCAGGCGGGGGAAAAGAGCGAGAGCAAAGGAATCAAGAACATTGCACAGAACCCTCTGTTGAGCGGAGGGACAACAAACGACCAGTGGCTGGCTGGATAGCTTAACATGACTTGTAATGGTTTTTATGGTTCCACATTTTCAATAGCAAAAGTTAGCATTTAATTGATGAATTGTAAAAAAAATTGCCAGGAGTATTTCACAAGCTTATAAACGATGATGTCGACTTTAACTCACTTTGGCCCACGTATTTTGGCCAAAAGTAAATGGCAGGATGAACGATGGATGGACGAACGAGTAGTGGATGGATGGTTGGATCGACGGACGGATAGCCGCAGATAGACACCAATAGCAAGCATAGCCAATAATAATGGAATCGGTAGCACCACAACATTGGCTTAGCCGATGTCCGAATGAAAAATGATATGTTTGGTGTCATTACACTTGTCGAAAATTCTAAAGTGATTATGCTGAAATACAAATGATGATGAGCCTCCGAACAACAACAACAACAATGCGATTAACAACAACATGCCAAGCTATGAAGCGATAGCGACTGGCGGAGAAAAGGGATCCTGCATTGCTGTTAAAAATAGACAAATCGGACAAAGCCTATCGTGTAAATGCCAATGGGTTTCCTTGCCATAAACAAATCAATTTCAATGAATCGATTTTTGAATTGAAGGAAACCGCAGGGAATGACAATGAAAGTAATATTTATTATTTATATTTCATAAGGAATTTCCAGCCAATGAAGATATTTATGTTGCGTGAGAGGGAGGTTAACATTTATTGGGTCCTATGATGGTCGTGTAATGCATTCGTCAGAATCGCTGTATATCTAATTAATAAAGAAATCAAATGAAAATAGCGAAAATGTAAAAATGATGAGTAATTTTATGAAAACCGAGCCCCGAATTGCGCCATAAGTTGTAGTACCCATTACGAGCTTTACATACGATCTTTGAAACAATTCCGGTGAATATTGTCCCTAAAATCATCAAAATACCGAATATTCGGAAGGTATCGTAATATGGGGGCTATAATAAGAAGTGGTCCTGCATATACAACTTTTTATAGGCTGTAGTTCCGGTAAAAAATCTCGCTAAAATCATTCCAATAGCGAATATCGGATACCTGGGTTATACAATATCGTGGACCTATATAGACAATTCTCTTCCGGAGAATCAAGGGGTCACAATTTGTATAATTTAAGACAATTCCATTGAAAAATGGGTCTAAAATCATCAAAATACCGAATATCGGGGGTATCGTTATAAGGCGGCTATACGATATCGTGGACCGATATAGACCACTTGACCTACCTACAGATAAAACACTGATCTATGAAAAATTTTAGCTTCCTATCTTCGTTCGTTTTGACGCGTGATTACAAATGACGGATGGTTGGTTTCGGAAGCAGAATAAAAAATACTTTATTGATCGGTTTTATTGATATATAGCGCTGCGCGAATATATGAAAAAACCCATTAAAAATGTGGTAGGCACTTTTATCATTACTAGAGTAATGACAGAAATAATGAGTTATTTAGATAAAATGTATGTGTTTGGTATGAAAGTTCTTTACGAGTTTATTGAGAAATCAAAAGCAAGCGTTCACATAGTTACCACTTCTGGGTTATGGCGTGATAAATTCATTGTTGGAGACCATTGAGTACATGAGCTGAAATCAGCTCTACAAAAGTCTGGCCAAATCATTCCTTCCCCAACAAAATGTTTTCCACGATCCTGAGTTTGTCCCCCTTCCCATCATGATGACTGATACCGAACATCATCAGCCCTTCTTCTTTTTTTATTTGTTTTATTGCATGTTAGTGTCATTTCATGTTAACCCCAAAAAGGATTAACAAAAACTTGGCGATTTTGACAAATGTGAAGTTGGCTACAGACAGAGATTTCACCAAACGCAGCTTGTCCCACAACAAATGAGCGTCTTGCATTTGTAAGCGTATTTTTTTACTCGCAATAACTGTTTTATTCTTTTTTAGCATATTCTTCTCATAATCCCAAACACAAAATTCTGCAACAAAATACAAAAAATTGCATGAACGTATCAAAAAACATTTTTTCAATGGATTGAAATGCCAAACAACAACAGGGCCAAACTAAATCAATGGCCACAGCCAACCTTTTTGGCATGATCGTCGGAACAACAACCAGAGAACTAAATAAGGAAATATGGATCGACAACAATATAAAATGATATGTTTCATATGGTATGAAATCGCGACATTTTCGACACGCAACATTTCTTTGAATACTTCGTCCATATAAAGTGATTTTCATTGTTCTGTGTTTCGAACTGGGACTTTTATGAACTCCAAAACTGTTGGAGCAAAATTGTCTGGGCGGCCGAAAAGAAAGCGTAGAAAGCCAACGTGGTGGCCCTCCATAGCAAAATGTGATGTTGCTGGTCCACGTTGTCCGCACGAAAGAGGCTGGTACTGTTAAGCAGGCTGGCTGGCAGGCAGGCGGCAGTTGTAATTAATCAATTATGAGAATGGCGTCTTCTAGACGAAGCATGTCATACCATTCTCAGATGTAGTGGAGGAATTCATGTTAACCAAATGTCCATGGCTGGAGATCTAAATCTATTCGGCTGTTAATTTGTTAGGCGTTTGTTTCTATTCTTGTGCGTTTTGAGGTCTTCTTTTGCCATCAACAATTATCAACCTTATTAACAACAGATGGCCATTAACATGAGATGGAGAACTTCCAAACGATACTGGGCAGCAGCACTTCCTCGTTTCTCTTGAAAATTTGGGGAAATGCCAGCACAGGAAGTATTTCAATTTTCTTAAAACATAAATTCTTTTTTTTAATAATCGCCGTGCTCCAAACGAATTCACAAAATTTAAAATTGATTTCATTGCAGGGCATCCATTTGAAACTCATTTACAAAGATGACGTTGGCATTTTGTGGCGTGCGCTCTCAAAGAATGGAAGCTGTTAATGTCGGAAGTGGCCACATTTCCTTTTTCGTGGTGGTTTTACTGGTGGCCATAATAACAAATGTAACGGTTCCAGAGCCAAAGCACTTATTACAATTTTTGCCTACCAAGTCAAGTTATTAACATTTTGGCCACAACTCATGGTCCGTGGACCGAGCGCCACACCATTAAAGTCAATTATTAACTTAACAAATTAAGTAATTTTTTTTATTAAGTTCAGTCATCATAACTTACAGTTATGGACTGAATGACTGACCGACCGACGATGGTTACTCTACTCTTCAGCTATCCAAGCACTCAGTCATTGAACTGATAAGCAACTTGTGTTACAATTCAAGCCATAAAAATCCATTCGGAAATTGCCAAAAAGTGGTAGTGGCAGTGGGTAATAGCATTGCCCGCCAGCTGCCAACCACGGAATTGGAGCAGTAAAAGATGCTGACTAAGTACTTCGAAAATATTATTGTTTATTGGCATTTAGATGACTTTACAATCAGCATGGATTTTAATGGCTAATAAAGCCAACACGTTGTACAGCATTTCCAATACAGAATTGTAGATAAAGAATTGAAGCAGATACAGGACTTTTTAATATTTGTGGACGCTACTCGAATTTATTGTGACAGTATAATTAAATATAATTATAATTGAGTCATTTGGTTGATTTTTTGAGTGGTACGAGTTAATATGGTGAAGGACATTATTAAGTTCTGAAATAGTACCTATTTTTATAAATATAATATATATATAGTATATTAAATTTATAATATATATATATAGTATATTAAATTTATCACTCCGTTTAGAACACCACGAAATATTTGTCGGGGACCCCAAAAGAGTATATAGCGATGTCCGTTGAAATCATGATCGAATCCACATTATTCAATCTAGGGCTTGGAAATATGGCACATAGGTTCACGTTTAAGTATAGACCCCATATAACGTTACCTGCAGATATTCAGCATGTTTAAAGTTTCTGCCAAAATTGTCAATCAAATTAGCTGAAAATTCAGAATTGGGATTCTCTGTAGGTCTGTTTTCTCCATGAACAAAATGTTCGATTCAGGTCCACTAATTGGTATAGCCCCCATATAACGACACCTCCCGATTTTCAATATTTTGACGAGTCACATTTTCTAAAGGATTTGCCTAAAATTTTTTAGTTATAGTTTGTAATGGGTTTTTGCTAGGGTAGAAGAACATTGTATATTTAGGTTCAACACTTTTTTTCATTTTAGCCTTATGGTCTTGTCATTAGTTCTCGCTCATTAAATTATTTTAAAATATACATTGAATTGTCATAAATTCCATTAAGTATCTTAGAAATAGATCTGAAATTCCATAGTTAAATCAAACATCGAAAACTTTTCTAAGTCAGACTCTTGACTTCAACCTCGTTTGACCCTTGAAGCAAAGACGAGTTTCTTTCGCCGCTCTTCCAGATGGCCCTTGAACTAAATGAAAATTAGAATTTTTAATTAGGATATGGCATACTAACTATTTTTCCAATAAAATCAGCCTAAACACTCACTCACTCACCTGCATTCAGAGAGCACGACAAGAACGACAAAAGAGGAACACGAATACCGACAATAAATACAATGTGCTTCGATTCTATAGATGTTCGTTTGTTTCTTTGTTTTTTTTTTTTAATGCATTTCAAGAGAATTTTAATTTATTTTTATGGTTCTTATGTTAATCACTTGACCTTTTAACCCTTTTGGAAATGAGAAGTTTTTCCGTTTGCAACTCCAACGGTCGGAGCAACTCTTTTGTTACGGCGTGTGTGTTCGGTTCGTTAGGTTGTTGTTTAATTTCATGGCCATTAAAACAAGTGCTGGGCGTTAGTCCATCTTCATAGCAGCGTCGTCCTAGTCCAGCCATCTGGGCCGCAGTCCAGAGCTATGACATAGCTTTATTGCCAAGGAGGTAGTTCTCCACGCATATTGTTTTACTTTTCAATACGACTAATGCTCTGGTTTTCTTTTATTCTGATGAGAAGAAGAACAAAACACAAAACGCCACACTGAAATGGAGAATAAAAGACTGTCGAGAAGAACAACGAAACAAAAGTGGAAATTTACAAAACATTCCATTTCATAATTCTCAGGCCGGCACAAAACAAATGCAAAGGGTATGCAGTCAGTCTGTCAGCCATTTCGTCTGCTGGCTCCATTCCGTGTGTTGTTGTTCTGGGCCCTGTTCGCATGGTATTGACCATGAAACGAAGGAGAACGGAACGGACAAATGAAAAACAATAAAAACACATTTAATGATGTCACACAGAATATAAAATACCTATAAAATGTCAAAAATTATTGAATTTATGTTAACATTTTCTAGTCAATAGGCTACGTAGCCATTGGAGCGTTCAACAATGACACTGGCTACGTTCCACCATACTAAATTGGGCACAAAAGGGAATTCTTTTCAAAGCAGCTGGTTAATTTTGATCGGGGGGATATAGGCGCATGCGTAACTATTTAGTTGCTTAACAAAAGTATTCTGAGTTGGTTCTATTGAGAAAAACGTAGTATCTATTAGTGAGTAATATAAGTTCGAAAATATTATATTTAAATTGTCAAAAATATAATTTTCCCATAAAGATTATATGAAGTACAGGGTTGCCCATATTCGACGGACCCATCTGGCAACGCCATAACTTTTGACAGAGATGTCACATCGCTTAATAACATACCGCGTTTGAAGCGTCAGTCCAAGCAGATTTTTACCATGAACCAATACACGCCACGCGAGCGCTCTGAAATTTACATTCAACAGAAGAAGTCAATTGTGAAAAAAAATGTGAGAAGTGCGCCTTCTAAGAACACCATTAAGCGTTTATACGAACAATTTTCGACTGGTAAGGCGCTTTCTAATCCGAAGAGGCCATATAAAAGTCGACCAAGGCGATCGGCCGAGAATATCGCTGCCGTACGAGCCAGTGTTGAGAGGTCCCCAAGAACATCCCAAAAACGCCGTTCTCAGCAGTTGGGCATGGCTCGGTCCACTATACAACGGATTATTCACATTGTTTTGCATTTGTTCCCGTACAAAAATCAATTGACGCAAAGAATGTCGCTTGCGGACAAGCCTCGTCGATATGGACAACTCTGTACTTTACATGCTACAATTTCATTCGAATTTTTGTTCCCTTCACTATTTATATACCCTTTTAGCTCCATGTAACAGTACCTAACGATATTCGGTATTTTAATGATTTTAGCGACATTATTTACCAAAATTGTTTCAAATTTTGTATTTGAAGATATTAATGGGTACTATAACCTTTGACTAAAACTTGCTTATGCAGACCCATCTCTCCATTTAAGTTGTATTTTTCGATGGAATTTGTTAAAAATTTTCAAGCCTAAAAATTTAGCTGCATTTTAAATGGTTTTATTCTTCGGAAGTCCTAAATTTGAAGCGATGTCCGTCTGTCTATGTATCTGTCAATCCGTATGTTGAAGTTACGCCAGCTTTCCAACGGTTTAAGATAGATGTAAAATGTTTGCACGGTAGGCAGGTTAAGTTCACAAAAGATATGAGTTTCACCAAAAATAATTTTATTTGTTAAATTTCCGTCATGACATCTCTAATTGTTAGATTTGTGACATTCCCTTGGCGTTCGCATTGTACGTGAAAGATTTTTAATCAACATGCCTTCGCCTCATTAAAGCTAAATCGATGGCCAGAACGTTGTTTTAAAATTTTGTAATGTTCTTTGGCAGTTGTCAGGAGGGCAGGAAGGGTTTTATGGTCATCGAGCTGAAATGAAAATCAACTAAAAACCAAACAAAATAATAATAAAATCACAACGACTCCAACGAGTCTACAAAGTACTTTTCTATTCTATTTCAATATTGTCCAGGTTTGAGGTATTTATGGCCGGAAAACAAAACAAGAAAAATGGTAATGAAAACGAAATCTACAATAAAAGCAAAAAAGAAAACGGGCACATTTATGTCCTTTCGAATGTTGTTTGAATGATACACCATAAATCCAGTCTGACCATTTGTCCGTTTCACGTCCATGGAGTATCGTGGCCATGTCAAGTCCATGTCCAATGTCAAACGACATCATTGTTGTTGTTGTTATTTTTTTAACTGCCTCCATTTCATTTCATATCATTATTTTTTTTGTTTGTGTTGTTCTCTTCGTTTTATATTTTTAATTAAAACTCGTTCAGATTTTATTTGAATACAATTAAAATAAGAACACAGCCAGGGTTCTGATGTTCTTATCGTGGCATTGAATGAAAGAAGTTGTTTTACATTTGGCTTATCAGGAGGGGACCACCTACAGATAGGTGCGGTGCTGTATAACAAAAAAAAAAAAAAAAAGAAAGAAATCGAATGCCGTCCAGTCTGGTTCTCACAAAGGAGCTAGCCTAGTGTGTATGTGTGTATGGCTTTGTGACACATTCCAAATGGTGGCGTCCTTATCAAAGAATGTGAATAAATTGATTCATTCTCTCTGCCTCTCGTTCCTCATTTCCCTCATCCTCATCGGGGCACTGCACAGTGTGTGTGCGCACACTTTGCCGTCGATAAGATTCTTCTCAACGCCACTAACATCATTTGCATTCAAAATTAATAAGTTTTCCAATGAATTACAGTTTTATCTCAAGTATAGCAGCACTTTGAGATAATTTCTTTGTGATTAACAAGTGCCAGGTAGAGTTATAGGGGTGATACGGCGATCCAATCCATTTCAGGCGCCCCAATGTCTTGCAGTGCCACAGGAATCACCAATAGTATTTTTTTATTTTTGGCAGACATGCGGGCAGACGATTTCCCATAGGAAAATTGGAATGGTTAGGAAAGTCAATGTGAGTGCAATTGAAAGTGAGTAATTCAATTATTTAATGAGAGAGAAGTTCTATTTCCAAATCTCACTACTCGCCGAGGTCTATATCTCTCGTCAGGATTTGTTAGCTAAACTCTTTTGCAAATTTTTTTCTAATTATGCTTAAGTCGAATTACTTTCTGATCTCCTCATACCGAACACAAACGGAGACAATGACCGGTAATCTCCAATATGCGCATTCATTATAACACAAACTTGGCACATTATTGAAATCAAAACCAGACGAATTACATTTAGTCCTTGTGTGCGTGGTGTGGCGTGGTATGGCGCACACATTGCCACTAAATACACAACACTCACCTGTTCTTGTGGAATCACATAATCATCTTTTCCAATTAAAAGGCGCTTTCGTGCACTTATCAGTACCAGTCAATCGGGTGGAAGCATACGCTTAGCAAAATATCGCATTGCCTCCCTTGGCGGTTTGCAAGTGAATTACTTTCGCAGATCTCAGTTTCTATGAAATCGCATAAATTGGAAATGGGTCGTCAATATTTATTCGTCAATGTACGAAAATGTTTCGCCCGAAGCAAAGATTGTGGAGGATGGGAGACGCAGCGTTGTGGTGTAGTGTGAAATTACAAATCCCAACATAAACGCCATACATTCGCCATGAGCATTGATGAGCCGAATATGGCCTGCAATCACAAAAGACTAACAATCTTGAATTGTGTGGCCAAATGCAATAAGCTCTCATCAAAATCCAACATTAAATCCATTCAGACTTTATTAAATATTTGCCATTCGAGGTTTTATTCACCTTTTAGGCTTTGTAGCTGGCCGCCCTGGTGGCCAAGTGACAAAAGGCCACAGAGAACACACTCATAATTCTTAATGAAGTCCTTTAATCATTTATTTGACATTTATATATGCCTCACACCGGTCACATGAGGACGATTGTGTGTGCGGATTGCTGCTCCTCACAATGTTCGGCTCTTTGTTTCGTAAGAAAAGACCATTTTTAATAACTTCTTTGCCTAAAACCATTATCAATGAGTGTTTGTATTTCTAGTAGACACTTCTTCTTGTTTTTGTTCACATACAGAGACTCAAACACACATGCAAATACACACACACACGCACACTCTGTCAACATCATCAACACTTGCAAATGCTGTTTGCGGTGATAATGATGATTTGAAAGAGGAAATTTCCATTCATATTTATGAAGTCAAATGGCAGAAAGCAAAGCTCACGAAGACCATGGGATTACGGGGACAGCAAGGGCCAGGGCATGCATTAGACACGTTCTATTTAACGCATGCATGCGTGACCATTTTGGTAACACAACAACATGACCTTCACACTGGGTATGTTGTCACCCAGTGCCAGTATACGACGACAAAAAGCTCACAACTTCCCAACGGAAGCCACCATAACCGTATACATACCACCAGGCAAAACAGAGCGACCACTTCGAACCAGTCCATTGCAGTTCAATTTTGGCCACCCAAACATCAACTCGTGCCTATTTAGAACACAATCAATGTTTGAATTGTAGTTTAGCCGTTGTGGCCTACAAATATGAAATACAGGCACCCAACGCTCAACGTCAAAGCAGCGTCATACAACGAGGTGATACAGTGGAGGAAAAAAGTTGAAGACTCTTGATTTAAAGCAAGTAAAAGTTAGACGAGCTGGGTATCAGGAAGTTCATATGGCCAAGATGGAAGTACGGAAGTCCATATAAATGAAGCCAGTTATATGGACTTCAAATAACAGAGCGTGAGGTCAGGGAGTCAATATAGACCCACTGGAAATAAGGAAGACCACACAGATGAGCTGCGGAGGCCAGGGATTCTATATAGACAAGTTGCAGGTCAGAGAATCAATATTGACTAGGTTGAAGCCAGGCAGTCCATAAAAACGAGCTATAGACCAGGTAGTCCATATGGCAAGCCGTAGGTCATGAAGTCCTTATAGACAAGTTGTAGGCTAAGGAGTCTATTTAGACGAGCTGTAGGCCAGAGAGTTTAGACAGACGAGCTGTAGGAAGAATTCCCGTGGTATTCCTCCTAGGGACCTCGGAGGTATTTCCCGTAGGGACCCCGGTGGTATTTCTCATAGGGACCCTCTAGGGACAAACCTTTCATCAAAACAAAATCAAGTACAACTTCAGTGATTAAAAAAAGCGAATAATTCAGCAAGAACTTTGGTCAAATACGGAACAGTAATTTGCAATTATATACCTATACACGCACTCATGGCCGTCACAGTTGACCAGGCCCTAAGCTAATGGATTACGTATTACACCATGGCATTGTGTGGTGTTTGTTGTGATTTTACCGACCATTATAAACTTCCATGTGTCACCCGTAATGCCGCACAATAACAATCATAAATAATATGTTGTGCGTGTAGGTCCAGGCAGTTGATATTCCGTTTATGTATCTCGAGGACTTGTGGGTATGGGCGTATACGGGTGCGTGTGTGTATTTGTATTGTAAGCTTTAATAAGCAACTATTTCAAATGTTAAGTATATCAAATCTCCTACGTATGATGAGAAATGATTTGTTGCCATTCGTTATCGTTGTTGGTGCGTTTGTCCCATGGAAATGGAAGAGGGAGACGTGCCATTGCCAAAAAAAAGGCAGAAAATCCATCTAACAAGAATAGAGAATTCAACAACACCTTAGTCACTAGGGGGGGAATGTCGTAGCCACTGTGATGGTCAAACTATGGCTTGGCATGTCATGTCATCCTGTCACCACCAGCCCCGGTGCCGAGGTTCGACATTTGCCATGGGCAAAGGCAGTTATTATGGCTTAGTTGGTGGGATGTTTGGTTGGGGTCTTTGTCGGCTCTTTGTTTTGGAGTTCACTTTTTTCGCATGTGCTTGTCATCCACGCGTCAAAAATTCCGAATTGTTGCGTTAATCAAACTGACAACTTGGTTGAATTATTGAAAGCTCGCCCGCCATAGAATTAGGCAAGAGATATTTACAACAGCTGTAAGTCGGCGCTACCAATTTTTTGTAATACATCACCCACTGTAACTGTGGCTAATTTAGCATTTGAATTGAGTACAAATTAAAGATTTGAAAATATTTTAAAATTATTCTCTTAAGGTGCCAGACTCGTCGTTAAAGGTATGTTAAATACTAGATTACCGTTCGCAATTTGCATTACAGCGTTTGCTGCAACGACATTGTTGAACCACTTCACAAAAAAATTTAAGCAGATTACTTTTGAGCAAATAATCAGCGGTGATATATGGAATTTCTTTCCACATTAGTTTATGTAAAACTATGTGTCTAGAAAGTTGTTTGTGTTGTTTCTAGAAAATGGGCCATATCAGTTCATGGGCCCGATTCTACGTATATTGAAGTTTTTATCCGCAATTGCTAGCTGAATCAACTGCTAGCTGGGTTTTAATATATTCTTGAGTTTTGGGTAGATTTCTCCTAGCAAAGATGTCTATGGGGTTTAGTATTTGCTGTTGTGCCGCTATAACGATATCTCCTGATTTTCGTCTTTTTGAAGATTTCTAATGTCCAAGAAAAGCTAGACCTTTATTATTATGAGAGTTTCTTTTTCTTTGTCAAGGGTAATTTGTGAGCCTTCCTAACAGTTTTTTTTAGCTTTATTGGCCTCCACTTTCTGTCTATACTCTGCGTATCCCAGTTTTGATCTTCATTTGAATTATAGCAATTTAACATTTCCTACATCTGCATATTTCAAAACTAGCACTGACATTTATTTCATTTCATTATCAAAAGAAATAAAGGAGAAAAACCAACAATGTCCCTGCTAACTCAACCTTTAATTTTGGCCATAAATTATGGTTTTCTCTTCTCTCAACTCCGGCTCAATGATTTATTTGTGTCAAATTGTAATGTAGTACTAACATTTTTTTATTAGCTAACAAAACCAAAAACACAGACAAAAAGAACTATTGCGTATGTGGAGCAAAACCAAACAGAAGGTTGACAAATGATATATTGGATGGCGGAGAACCAACCAATTGATAACAGCTCTACATAATTGAAAATGAACTGAGAATGGTTAATAAAATGCTTCGTTGGCAGGGGTGGTGAGACAATTTTAGTAATTGGCCAACAACTGTCCTTTGTCAGTCAAATTGGTTAGGTAGATAGACAACAAATATTTGAAAAATTTCCCATATTTATTAAAGAAAAGATCTCCACGATAAGATAAAGTTCTCCCATCATTGTGGAATTATGATTTCTGCTGAGAACAACCACCCATATCGGGGGAGGTCTCTTTCGGCGTTTATTTTGAATGATTTGACGTTTTTTGTTTCGTCCAGAGCTAACTGCAAGCGTTTCAAATTATATTCTGTAAGCGTAAAAAATTAATTAATTTAAACAACAACCTCATCAAGGGCAGCGTGGCAGCCAGGTTAACGAAAAAGAATGCCACAAACGCCGCCTAACAATGGCCAAATGAATTTATCTAAACGTTAATGAGTCTAAGAAACATAAACCCACACACACATGCAGCTTATACCCCAACCGACTGGAGCATTGCGTCTTTTGTCTG
This sequence comes from Musca domestica, assembly GCF_030504385.1. Lineage (NCBI taxonomy): Eukaryota > Metazoa > Arthropoda > Insecta > Diptera > Muscidae > Musca > Musca domestica. The sequence continues at coordinate 314,649 of NW_026712232.1, forward strand.
GCCAACAATGGCTAAAATGCACTTTTTCCATTTTAATTATGCGGGACTCAATTTAGTGTCGGGAAATTTTCCAAAAAAAAGAACAAAAACACACATTTCCAAAATAAAAGACAGTAACAATGCCACAAAGAACGCGCTCACACACACACACACATAAAAATACCATCGACGTCTGGTAAAAAGTAACAACCTGCATTTTGATTGCAATGTTAAATTTTCTACGGGTACGGAGCGGACACCTAGCCCCTACGCCAGCCAGGTAGTAGACAACCAAGAATTATTACACGTGATCAAAAAACATTAATTTAATTAGTTGTGTTGCTACGACTTTGTCTATCCTCCCACCCCCTCTAAAGTTCTAATTGACTGTCTAGCTTTGGGTTCTTAGTTTTATTAAATTTTTATGAGACAATAATGCGACGCGGTGTTTTGAATTAAATTCATTTTTAAATGTGGAAAATTCAACTGCACGACAGACAATGGAGTTGGCGTTGGCTTTTGTATGGCGTGAAATTGCATTTAATCGAAACAAAGCAATTACAATTAATTGTCGTCGCCCGAGCTTATTGAAGATTGAATGGTGCGACAAAACAATTTTCAATCTGAGCAGCATAATCGAATTGTACAATTTAAATAAATTTTGTATAACTGTAATCGCATAGATAGCCGACAGGCCGGCCGTCCGGTTGGTTTGTTGGTGTGATATAAAAAAGCAAGGTGTTTTACATGGCCTTCCCCATTCGCACGAGTCTGCAGTGTCAATGCGTTCGAGTCTATTTAAAAAATAAATTAAAATTGTAATTAGATCCTTTGATGCAAACGAAAGCGGCTCAATTAAAAAGGACCGTGCGTGGCAAACAAAAACGCTGCACGCAAATAATACCCGTATCAACGGCATCAACCGCACACAGCGGCGTTGATACTGTTGGCCGATGGAGCTATAAATCTGTATGAGGTTGCTAGTCCCAGCTGCAGCAATACCGGGTTACAGTCTCCCCAATTTAGACTTTCTAAGGATGAGGTGCATGTATTCACATATGTATGTATGGGTGTGTGTGTGTGCAAAAGAACGTAAATACAAGTCCATGTATGAGGGAGTGCAAACTTGCGGACCGGAGTGGTGCGATCGATGTTTTTGTGTGTGAAACCAGCAGGTATTTGAAATTAGATAAAATCAAATTAACACAGCAATTGTAAATTGCCATCCTTCCCAGATGACATTGGCCAGAACCGTAACCAGAGCCATGGTATCTATCTACAGTTGTCGTTGTTGTTCTTTTTCACAACCGAATCGTTTCCATCAATGATTTTCCCTGATGTCCTGCAGATACTCATACACCGCGAACGCGTTGTTTTGAATTCATTTATTATTCGTGCAGGCAGGCAGTCAGTCGTCCATTTGTTCGATGGAGAAACGTATAAACCTGTCCATTCTATTTAAATTTACATATAATGATATTTTATTGTGTCTATATTAAAATCTATGCAAATATTATATCGATATTAGAATGGAACGAATAGATATCAATAAAGGGAATGAATGCATAGAGAATGGGGGAGTGTAGGTGGGATTATTGAGAATTTTTTGAAAATTTGGTTTACAAAAAGATTGAGAATTGAATACGCATAGTTTTCAGGGATCCAATGTTAGTCCGGAATAAAATTGTTTCCTAGTATTCTACAGGGTGAAATAAAAAGACTGCAACAAAGTAAAAAGCCATAATTTTTAATTTTTTTTTAAATTTTATTGAATGAGAGCAAAAAATGTCGGGAATATCATCAAATTCCAGAATAATTTTAGATTTGTTGAAATTGGTCACCTTTGGCACAAATTATGGCCGGTCAATGAAACCGTCACAAGCTGCCCGTATGTTGCTCTGCGGTATTTTGGCACATTCCCGGCGAAGCGCTTCTTTAGGTGATCGACACTTTGGTATTTTTTAGTGCCAACCTTACTTTCCAAAATACTCCAGACACAAAAGTCCAACGGTTTGGGATCCGGAGATTTTGGTGGCCATTGTGCGCTGGAATTGGAGCGAGGAACCTCATTTTGTAACCATTCTTGGGTGGTGCGTGCTGTGTGAAGTTGGAATGAAAGGTTTGCGGTCAAAGTGTTTACACCTCCAGAATATTTTCACGATAAAAATCCGCATTTATTCCGATGTCACGATCGATAAATACGAGCGGAGAGCGACCATCGGCTGTTATGGCGGCCCACACCATCACTATGGCTGGCTCTTGAGTTCTGGTGGCCAAGCGAAGTTGCACATTTTCAGCTGACATCTTTGGCAAGTAAACACGATCATTTTGTTTGTTTACAAACTGCTGGACAACGAATGTTTTCTCAACGGAGAAAACCAAATTCGGCAGTTCATCACTTTTGGCCAAGAAAAGCAACTCTTTAGCTCTTTTGAGTCTGTTTTCTTTCCGTTGCGGTGAAAGTTCTTGCACTTTTTGGAATTTCAATGGCTTTACCCCGAGATCATTTTTCAATATTTGCGAATGGAATATCGCGATATGTTCAGCTCACGAGCCATTTTTCAGCCCCTGTGACGCGGGTTTCATTCAAGTCGCTTTTTTACTTTTCGAACCATTTCTGCCGATGTTGCTGTTTTCTTTCGTCCATTTCCTTGACGTCGGGCTACACTACCAGTATCACGATGATCTATTTCACATTTAAATGCTGGAGTGCTCTGACGATAGCCACTTGTGGTTTTCCAGCCAAATATAAAGAAATCACACTATCACGCTTGAATTCCATCACGAATAACTTTTTATCTGGAAAATTCTTGTAAAAAAATATAATGATCTGTCACAGAAATATTTTTAACAGCTGTCAGGCGAGTGACTTTGAAATTACAGTAGTCTGAATTTAGTTGCAGTTTTTTCATATCACCCTGTATGGGTGCTATGGCTATATCTGATCCGATTTTCACTAAATTTGACATACTTGGTCGTAAGTGCCAAATTCCATCCCATTTGGGCTAATATTAGACGTTTGGTGCTACATTTAGATGTAGCAGTTATATCCAATTTCAATAGGGTTCGTCCTTGGGTTAAACAAATGACTTGTGCCAAATTTCATCTGGATCGAGCAATAAATGCGACCTGTACTTTGTTTACAAAAATACATGGACAGACAGACGGAAGGACATGCATAAATTGTGTCAGAATGTGATTATATGCAGATCATCAAAAGGAACTATGGATCTATCTTTCAAACCTTGTTGTTCTTGGGTATGATGAAATGGTAGAATTTTATCTCCGAATAGTGGGAACCAGGAACTTACACAATTGTCTTTTTTGAATCTTCTTTTTACGAATTTTACTCTATCTCTCTTATCAAATATCATATCGATGCCTGTTACAGGATTTAAAAGCACTGAACAGCTATCGAGACACCCTCAGTTGAAATTTATACACTCATTTTATTTCAATGGAAATAGTCTTCAGGGATCCAATGTTAGTCCGGAATATTAATGTTTCCTAGTACTCCGTATTGTTATGCCATCAAAAATGTTCTGCTTTGCCATTTATTTATCGTATTTACCACCCTCTCTCAGTGCCCTACTCTAATAAATTTAATTCCATAACGCCAGTAGTGGTAATAGGAATTGGTGATGATTTGTTATGTTTGCCCGACCACGCGATCCTGCACGCGAACAAATAGTGCGAATATTTTGTTTAAATTTAATATGTGACCAATGAAATCAATTGCATCATTACCACAATGCCTAACTGCATGTGATGCAACCAGGATGATATAAAACAACAACGACAACAAAACAAACACCAAAAGAAATAGAGTAACCAACCGAACAAACACATCAACCAGGCACGTTGTAATTTCATATTCATGTTTTACATTTGTGGTTTTGTATGCCATGTGAAAATTTGCATGCGAATGTATGCGAATGTGTGTGTGTGTTGGTGTATGCGTGTAGGTGAGGATATTTTAAATATACACTACTTAAAGCCACATTATTTAACAAATTGCTTTCTATAGATTAAACTTATATGAAAACGTTTAGTGATGTAGAAAATGATTTCGCAATAGATAGCAATGCGGGTCACAAACCGGGAGATTAAACCAACAAGTTATTGAATTAATTCAGCAGAAGTCTTATACGAAAAAATCAGTCAGATACATGCAGAAGGTGTTCAATTAATTCAGCAGAAGACGTCTGAACAGGATACTCCTGGGATATGTCAGCATCACACAAAATTCTCTATAGCTGACGTTTTTTAGTCAAATCTGTGATTCTACCAAATCACTTCATTGGAGACTTTGAGGCTTTGAGGAATTACGTCCATCATATTCGTCCACAATTATTCACGAAATTGTGGGATTTTATTAATTTCGCTTCGTTCCGAACTCATATCATAATTCGAATATCCGATTATATGCTGGAAAATACTCCATGGCCGTTATACAATGAAATGCTGATGAAAAGTTGCACAAATTAAAATTTATTATAAATTACCACAATTTTTACCAACAAACCACGTGTACTGCGGAGAACACTGCAAAAATATAATAATAAGCGTTGCCCCGCCGTTTGGTTGGTTGCCTGGTTGGTGGCGGGGCAGGTTGCTGGTTCGGATCATTTGGCATAGAATTTGACATATTTGGTCACAGGTACATTTGCACACACACACACACACACACAAACACCCACACCAACACATGCACATCACTCTTGAAAAGCGAAAAACGGATGCGAATCCTTGATGGCTGGTCAGTTGGTTACTGTAGTGGCAAATTCACTTTAATTTTGTGTTAACATTTGAGTATTGCCTGCGAATTCAACAAAAAAAAAAAAAAATAGAAAACCAAAATGGTGTGTTTTTATCTGTAGTTGATGTTTCAGTAAATTTGAAGTATGGCAGAGGACCGCAATGCCAGTATCCGGCAATTGTATGCCCAAATTGCCAAACAGAATGGCATTCATTTATTTTATTATTTTTATTTGTATTTGCGGCAGTGCCAGCAACACGGCTGTGAATATCTATAGATTAGGATTAAACAAGGACCCATTATCCGTTTTCCCCAAAAGCCCTTATAATCCGATGCAAAATTATTTAAATTTAATTGGAGGGTGTGGTTATCAGCAGTTTAATTCGAGCACCGTTCGTGGGGTGGTCGAAAAGATAGGTGATATGCGGGCTAGTTACCATTCTACTTTTTAACACATTTGATTTATAAAAACGCAGGCTTAACAGGTAAACTACTTGATCCGCATACATCCAAGCATACATGTGAGCATTCTATCATGATTGCATTGGAAATGTAATCCTTTTAATTTCATACAGATTGGCATTTAAATTTATTGAAATCACTTTTTGTTTTATTGAATGTGTTCAGAGTGTCATTCTCATTGCCACTTGCAAGCATTGCTTGCAGACGATGTTGCTCAAGAAGTAGGAGCAACTGCAGCAGCAGTAACAACAACAAAAGCAACAGCAAAATCGCAGAAAGAAGACCATTTTGCCCTTTGGCAGTTAATCTACTATTAATCTTATTGTAAATCCGCCAAGACTTCCTGACACATGAGCCACATTATTCATACTCACACACACATACATATACACATCTACCCAAACATTGGCATTCCAAGTGAAGATCTCTCGCTCACCAAGTCGGCGGAGTCCATTCGTCGTCTTCGTCGATTGCAGATTCCACATATAATCGTAAATTTCCAAGCCAAGGAGCAGGCCAAAGAACAAACTAGCTAGAGTCCCATTTCGTCCACACATTCACAACTTTAATGCGAGCAGCGAGCCGGCGAGTGAGGCCAGCAACAATCACACGAAGGCAATAAAATTGAAACCGCCGCCGTAAGAATAAATGTGATTAAGTTGCGCGGCGCAAAAATCCAATTTTTATAACTCTGCTTAAAAAAGCGGGACAAAGAAAAGGCCAAAAATCGCATTGATTTTGCTGGTGGTGTGTGGTGTGTCTGGGTGTACATTTCAATTTTCTTTCTCTCGGTTTTGTGGGGGCCAAAGAGACCAACTCACAGTGGGTGTGTATGAGTGAGTAAGTGAGTGGGAAATGGTTTGGTCCACACACACACACAGTACCAGGGTGATTCGTATGTTCGCAGCGTAGAAGAAGCTTGACAGGGCAATAATCATAAATTTCTTCTATACAACTACACACAGACACACACACATGAGAACATATAGACACCCATCTTCTGCATTGATATTCATTTTCACATACAACATACTAGATATTATTATTATTACTATTATTTCGGGTAAATAAATGTATGCTTGACATACATACATACATACATACATACAAAGTATATTCTCAGAAAAAAAATATGTAGATTTATTTGGTATTTGAAAATCATATACCAGTGAAATATATACGATCAAGTTAATAAATGTGTGATTCTTTAAGGATAACTTGCATCAGTGGAATTTTGATATATTTGAATGCAAGTGTTGAACCCAAAGGCAAAGGAGCAAATCAAATTTAATTTGACTTAGGTTAAGAACTATTATGAATTATATACTTTGAGGGGGGAATATTCATACAATCTTGTTAAGTGCAAATTGTACAAAGTGATGGGGAACATTCAAGTTGTAGAGATTGTAGTAGAGGCTAAAAGTACCCATAATTTCCGCCTAGCCGTAGATGAGGCCACGAAAAATGATGTTCTCATTCTTCGAAGTGAATCTGGATATAAAATGAATACTGAATGATTTGATGTAGACATTTAAAGCAGATGAAAACTAGGTGGCCCAAGGACGAACCCTATTCAAATTAGTGACAATCGTATCAAATTTAGATATAGATCCAATATATATCTTCAACCAATATCAGTCCAAATGATCTGCATTTTGGTACACCCGCCCGAATTCAGTCTAGAAGCAAGTACGTCGAATTTGGTGAAAATCGGTTCAGATATAGCTATAGTTCCCACATATATTTTTCATCCATTTTGGGGTTTTAAGTCCCTCACATTCGTAATATGCACTCCAAAAGAATGATATTTGGTATCAGATATCTTATAGAGCTGGGAAATACCTTTGCCAAATGTTATCGAGATCGGTTCTGATTTGGATATATCTCCCATATATAGCCTTATTAAGGGTGCAAATAATGGCTAATATCAGCCCAAATGGAGTGAATTTTGGGATGTAAGTTTTCATTTGGTGGAACTCGGCTCCGATATATATTTGTTTGCAATATAATCCTTATCGAATTCATATCATGTACTCTAAAGCAATGCTATTTGGTACAAAATTAAAAATGTTTCTGTCAAATTTGGTGATAATCGAGTTGGAATTGGATATGCCTCCCATAATTTTGCTCCCTCTGAAACCAAATTATGAATGCTCTAAAGCCAAAGGTTGACAAATGCTATGATCTGCTTCAAATAAATTCCCAATATAATTTTTTTGGTTACGAGAGCTCTACTAAATATGCATAGTGGATATCATCTAATTGGCTCTGGCCGACTTTTGACTTTTTCTTACTGCTTTTTTCATAAGGATTTTTCTTAGGAGTTAATTTGAAGAGATATATAAATTATGTAATGTGTACTGCGGTTGGATTTTTGTTCTAAGAAAATGTGAAGAAAAACACTATTTTATTGTGTTTTTTAACTTTAATTTTCATCGAACCAGGATTGAGGCCTTGATCCTAGACAAATATACGAAAAACAATAGATTTTTGAGATCGAAATCTGCGAGTCTGAGCGAAAACGGTGAAAGAAAAATAGAAAAATGTAAAGCAATTTTTGTTTGTAAACATATGTCTGTTTTTCCCACATTTTTTTAAGTCGACATCTTTGTCCAATTCAGCCCTTGTTAATAAGGAGAGTTAATGAACATAAAGTCCCATAATTGTATAAAATCAAAAACTTATTTTAAACAACACACATAAAATACTTATCAATCTCATGGATCAAATAAAAAAAAAAAAAAAAAACGCTATGTAGCTTAAGTTTTTTCAATCGGATCAGATAATGATTTGTTTTTCCACGAACAGCAATAAAACTCAAAAATATATTTCTTCCTTCACATGCCAAGCAAAATGTCTAACAACAAATAATCTATTTTATAGTATTTTGATTTACATTCGACAACCTCATTAAATGCAAAGAAAATCTTCATCTTTCCTCCGAATTAAGTTTATGTATGTAGTTCAGATTTTATGGCTGTAAAAATCCACTTACACACAAAAGCGCATGCTATTTTTCCCTCAAAAATGTTGTGGCACTAAAAAATTGGTCGTAAATTGTTTGTCCAGAGATTTGATGTAGTAGTGTTGGCTCTTAGAGTTACATCAAATTTGGGAAGCGAAGCACGCGTTCCACTCCGCACTCTCGGAATGCAATGATTAATGTAAAACACCATCTTATCCACTTTTCATTGTTACATCTGTTCATGGTCAGTGGACGGCCATGCTCTTGTGAATGTTGTTTTCTATCAATAGAGTTTATGATTTGAAGTTATCATTTTCTCACTTTCACAGCGATAGCGCTGTGTTCTGGTCCGTTGTTTTGAGGGCAGCACTGGAGCAAACATAATGAAGGGTTAATATGTATCTATGCTAATGTAAAGCGCATACATTAGCACCTGACAGATTACAAGTCTAATTAATTTTTCTTTTCCTCTTCACTCGCTTGCTCCCTCTCTATATCTGCCTGCCTGCCACATTTGCTGGCTGGGTTCCCCCCCATCTTAATGTTGCTTTTAACCCTTTTCCGACCTTTATCGTTTGGAAAATGCCAGTTTTTAAATAATTCTCACAATAAACTGATAACAGAGAAATATACAATACTCTCACAGAGATACATTTGTTATAATACGAATGTGTATGTTAATATGAATTTGTATGCAAACATATTCCAACAATGTATAAACATACGCATACGTATTGGATGGTACGTATATTAAGGTGGGGGAAGATTGTTAAAAAGTTAGATATTATGGTCATAGATTCGAAAAACAAAAATTGTAACATTAATATTTCTATGTTCAGTTCGGCGGTATGGAAGTATAGTCCACCGTCCAACATTGTACATAATCAGTTATACAGACTTTTTTTGGATATTAACCACAAATGGAGTTTTGACATACCCATAGATTGTCTTTAAAATCTAAGCATCAATGCATTTTTTGCCATGCAGATAGATTGAATTTCAGATAGTAAAAACATAAACGTCACTTCTTTGCCTTTTTATACCCTCCGTCATTCTATGGAGGATATTTGTAATTTCGTTTGTAACTCCTCGAAATATTTATAATAGACCCCTTCCTCCCGATATTCGGTATTTTTCTGATTTCAGCGACGTTATTTACCGGAATTATTTCAAATTTCGTATTTGAAGTTCGTAATATGTACTGCGGCCTATGACAAAAATGTTTGTATGCAAGTCCACGTCCTCGTATAGCCCCAATATAACGGTAGCTCAAATATTCGGTATTTTTCTGATTTCAGCAACATCATTCACCGGAATCGTTTCAAATTTCGTATTTAAAGTTCGAAATGGGTGATACAGCCTATGACAAAAAATGCAAAATGCAGTTCTACGTTTTCGTATAGCGCCCATATGACGGTACCTCCCAATACTAGGTATTTTTATGATTTGTGCGTCATTCTTCACCGGAATTGTTTCAAATTAGGCATTTGAAGTTCGTAAAGGTTACTACAGCCTATGAAAAATTTTTCTTATGCAGGTCCACGTCTTCGTATAGTCTCCATATAACAGTTTTCATTTAAGTGGTAGTTTCTGGAAGTTTTTGAAAAATTTTCAAGTTTTTTTAAATGGCCAGGTCGAACTTAGCTGCTTTTTTATTTGTTCTACTATAAGACTATTAAAAACATCAAATGTCTTCTGAGAGAACTATTTGCAACGAAACTATGAGAAAAAAAATAGGTAAAGGGTATCGGCACCGGTTTTTCGTCAAAAATTTACCGTATTTGTAAGTGTTCACCAAAATAGTTACATTATTAATTCACATATTTTATCTTACCCACTCTATGGTATTCGAACACGTTACCCATACACTAAAACGCTGGCTGACACAAGGTGCAACTTATACAAGTGTCATCGGTGCGTATAACAAGACTTAAATAAAATTAAATCGTCAAAAGATCAAAGAGCCATTAAAACCCATTTTTATATACAATTTAACGTTAGCATTTTGAACCCTTTCGTAATTATTTAACTCGACATTTTATTCATTTTTCAACTCCATGTCGGGCGGTTGTGAGTGCGTGCGTGTGTGTGTGTTGTATTCATCTGTTCATCCGTTTCTCAGGTTTCTTTTTTTTCTGTGTTTGTTTCGACTGTTGCTGCTCCTGAGGATTGTGCGTTTTCCTGTGCCAAGTGGTTTACTCTACCCTTCACTTTTGTGGTGCGTTACTCTACACGGTTTAGCCGTTTTTTTCTTAGCGTTTTTTGGGGTTATATGGAACCTGCGCTTTTAATTTATTACTATTTCGTTTGGTGAGTAAAAAAGGGTTATTTCATGTTTCCTTTTTGAATTTATGTACTTTTATATGGGGAGTTTATCAAACAACTGGGTTTGAGCTCGATTACAACAACCGAGATAATGGGAGAGCGAGAGTTTCGGCCTCTTCAGCTGGCTATGTGGTTAATTGTTTACCGTCATGGAAACGACGGGGTTAGACACCGAGGCGTTAAGACAAATGTTAATAGAATTCAAATTTATTAGCATTCGGTACGTGCAGCCACTTTTATTTTCTAATATCTTTGTAAGACATAATTGTCTAGAAAAAATGATTTTGGCCATAAAATAAATAAGATAATAAAGCTAACCCATTTCAAATCCTGGAAGAGTAACAGTATTAGCATTCTAAGTAATGAATTCCAAAAATTATGTTTTCAAATTTATTGGATATTAGAAAAAAAAAACATAATAAAGAAATTGACTACATTGGGAAGAATTCAATTAAATTATGCGTTTTACTTTGGCAATAATTTAGATGAAATTGGAAAATTTACCATCTAATCACAATATCCCGAGTTTTACTGTTCCAAATGACACAATTGAACAGGACCGAAAACATATTATTACTACTACACTAACTACTTAAAAATTGTCTACTAACCCCTTATTTCATTATGGAGACGCCAAACCTCACTCAAGTTTTAAAAAAACATTTGTTATATTTTTACGAACACGAGAACATTGGTCACAATTTCAATGGATTTTTTTTTTTTGTCAATTTTTGGCTTTCTGGAAATGAAGAAGATATTTTATTGACCCTTTTTTTAGCTTGATTGTTGTCAGTACCGGTAATGCTGGAAGTGGCACCAAACTTTTAGTGGGTTCAGTCAACCAGAAAAAAATCTCATTACCAAATAATGGATTTATTATTTATGTTCTTCAAAAACTGACCTTTACCCTCATAACCCCTTCATTTTACATGGACATGCCACTATTACTATAATCAAAATCCAACAAATCACATAATCAGTCATTATAGTTTTTGAACACTCTGAAGGTATCAGAACACTCTGAAAGAAAAGAAATTATTTGTTCGTTTTCAATCTGCTCGCAAGCGGGAGTATTCGAAGAGTGGCAGTTTTAAACAGAGTGTTTTAAGTGGAAGCATTCCCGAGTCAATTCATATCAGAGTGGAAGTAGGATCGCTCAAAATACAGTAAGAGCTTGACAAAAACAAAATGAGTGCTTGGCAAGAGTAGAATCTACTAGATTTCGAGCCAATTTTGCTCCCACTCAATAACAAGCCAATCATGTTCGCTCTTACTCGAGCATCTATGTATACTCCCAGAAGTTCTCCTTCTTTAATTGGATCGAATTTTCGGCAGATCTGATTACATGTTGTTACCAAATTTTTGCCAATTTTTGTGGGGCCTCAGAATAAAAATGGAATGTTATATCTCCATAAAACACAAGTCTGACATGTTTGTGACAAATGATTCATTGAATTATGATTGTAACAACTCGAGTAAATCGCATGAGATATTTCGTCTATTTGTTACTCACCATGGTCGTCTGGTAGTTATTCTCTTCCGGTTCTTCGGTAGTAATCAACAAAAGAGATTTTCCGAACTTATTATGAGTGGAAAATCTCGATTCAAAGTGACAATGCCAATACTGAAAGTTCAAACCCCTTCCTCTTTGTCTCACAAAACCCACTCATATGCCGTAGACGAACCGCTAAATTTTGTGTTTCGGTATATTCCACAATAATTTACAGTTCGAATTGATTATTATTTGCGCTAAGCGAAATCTGTATTTATAAACAAATGGCCATAAATGCCTGTGTATATTTCCTTTTGTTGTTATAAATGAGAAAAAAAACAAGTAAAAAAGCTGTAAGTTCGACCGGGCCGAACTTTTAATACCCTCCACCATTTGGTACAAATTTGGCAATTTCCAAAAAATAAAACCCGTTAAAAATTCTGTTAAAATCTTAAATACCGAATGCTTATACGACGACGTGGGCCTGCATAGGCAACTTTTGTCATAAATTATTACAATATTTAAATGCGAAACTTGAAGAAAAATCTGTTTATAATGTAGCTAAAATCGTCAAAATACCGAATATGGGGGGTACCGTTATATGGGGGCTATACGAAGACGTGGACCTGCACAGACAATTTTCTGGCATGGGCTGAAGTATCCATTACGAACTTCACATACGAAATTTGAAACAATCCCTGTAAATAATGTCGCTAAAATCATTAAAATACCGAATATCGGGGGGTACCGTTATATGGGGGCTATATGAAGACGTGGACCTACATGGCTCATTCTTTGACTTTGGATGAAGTATCCATTACGAACTTCAAATACCATTTGAAACGATTCCGGTAAACAATGTCGCTAAAATCATCAAAATACCGAATATCGGGGGGTACCGTTATATGGGGGCTATATGAAGACGTGGACCTACATGGCTCATTTTTTGATTTAGGATGTAGTATCCATTACGAACTTCAAATACCAAATTTGAAACGATTTCGGTAAACAATGTCACTAAAATCATCAAAAAACCGAATATCGGGGGTACCGTTATATGGGGGCTACAGGAAGACGTGGACCTGCACAGATAATTTTCTGTCTTAGGCTGTAGCATCCATTACAAACTTCAAATGCCAAATTTGAAATAATTCCGGTGAATAATGTCGCTAAAATCATCAAAATACCGAATATCGGGAGGTACCGTTATATGGGGGCTATATGATAACTTGGACCTACATGGCCCATTTACGAACTTAACCTGCCTACTGGGAAAAAATACATGTGTGCAAAATTTTAGCCTTCTATCTCAATTTGTTCGAAAGATAGCGTGATTACAACAGACAGACAGACGGACAGACAGACAGACACACAGACAGACACACAGACAGACAGACGGACATGGCTAAATCGTCTTAGAATTTTACGCTGATCAAGAATATATATACTTTGTTGGGTCTGACATGAATATTTCGAGGAGTTACAAACGGAATGACAAAATTAATATACCCTCCATAGTATGGTGGAGGGTATAATAACAAATATGCAAATAGCTGCAAAATTCAGGTAAACCGGGCAGAAAAACTATCGGCAGATGTGTACATACATGCACACATACGTGTTCGTGTGAGCTATTTTTGGCCGCACATTGAACGAGTAATAATAGATCTTATAATTAAACTTTGATTGCTTTGGAAACACAAAATTTTATTGGAAACAATAACAACAATAATAATAAACTGTAAATTCTATTGAAACACACACACACACAAACGCAGAGAAAGAGATGCATAGACGAGCGTACACACAATAAAACTTAATACACAAACAAATACCAGCACACAATTAAAGTCCATTACGTGTGTGTGTGTGTCTGAGTGGCTGTGTGTGTATGAAAACATTTGCAAAAGTTTACTAGTTCCAGACTCCACCGGTGGCTGGGTGGCGGAAGAGGGGCCACTGACGTACTTTTAATAGTTGTGTTTGTGCGGTTGCACGTACACAATGTCAAATCTATACAACAAATTGTTTTCATGTCCTTGCCATGGCTGGGAAAAAGCGCGCGAGTGTGCGTGTGTGTGTGCGGTTGGTCGGTCGTTGCGCGTGTTCGCATGAGTTTAGGTTGAAATCAAATTTTTGCATTCGATTGCAAGTTTTCCCGTATTCGCTTTTTTAATGAAATCACGTACGATATAACATTTTTATTTCAGCTCCTCCATACACTCTCAATTTAGGAGCGGCAAAGTTCGTTTCGGTGGTATATTTTGGGGGCAATAAAGTGGTGTCGCCAAAAACATGCATACATACACGCACACATATATTCGTTTTTGTATGTGCGAAACTGTGATTGTATGTGTGCTTGTTTGTGACAGTCCAAAGAGTAATATGTTTCCGGCCATGTTTTATTATATGAAAAACATTTTCTGGAGGGGTGAGCAGAGCAGCCATGTGGCACTTTGACTGTCCGACTCGATGTTGGTCAGATACCCCTTTAAGTAATTTGTTCTACTTGTTTTTGTCACTTGTTCTTCCCCCACTTGAAGAGAAGAAACAATAGGCTAGCTGATGCCAGTGTAGACTTTCTTCTTGGAATGACGACTTCGGTAGATGGAGGACCAGCCGGCTGGTAGTCCGTTCAGAGTCCAGTAATTTATTTGAACTAGTTTGCTGCTGTTGTCGTTGTCATTTGTTTTATTTGCTTGACCAAATGGTTAGCATTGGGTGTTTGTTTGGGGATGTCAGGGGAGGAAAGTGCCCTCTCCTGTTCACGATTTGTTTCATTTTGTGACCATTGTGTAACAAAAGTAATAAAAGTTTTTAGACATCTCCCATGGAGTAGTTGTTGTTTTTGGTTATTTGTTGCTATTGAGATATAAATATGTTTGTTGTTATACGAATGATACAACCAGACGGAAATATCATACGGGGTACATCATGTCTCATGTAGTGTAAGAAAAAAGAAAATTCAGGAAAAGTCCTGATATTTCATTCAGATCTCGTTCAGGGGAAACTTCGCTTTTCTGGAAGTCAATTTTTCAACTTCAACGTAAAGAAGAGAAATAAAACCAGTTGGTAGCAAAATTACACACCACAGAAAAAAAAACAAAGACATAGCCATGGAACGACCCATATATTCTTTATAAATATATTTGTTTTTCGCTTCTCTTACTTGCGAAGGATTGATGGGGTGTCCTGGTTTGTGTTCACAACCATATATTTTGTCCATGAAATTTATGTTGTTTTGATATCTGATAGTTTGTTCTACCCCCGGCCCATCTAAAAGAGATAAATGAAAATAAAAACTGAAATCCTTCGGTTGTTTCATTTTATGATTTTCATTATCTGATCTGCTGCAGGATATGAGAAGAAAATATTAAGACGACAGGATGAAGTCACTGTGATTGAAAGCTGACCCAGAATTAAATGAGTCATTGTTGTTTATAGTTTGTCCTCTTGAAATCGGAATATAATTTCCGAAGGACATTACACTGCAGAATCTATTTTTAGTTGGAAGTCCTGGCAAGCAATAATTTGCAATGGGGGGGGGTAAACATTTTAAAATTATAAAACTTAGAACTGTCAATAAGCTAATGAACCGGCGTTTCCAAAAAACAAAACAATCGTTGCCATGGTTACATTGCAAGGTGCATTTGTTATTGCAGGACAAGTTTTTATATCGCAGCGTGGAAAACAGTCCCAAATTTCAGTTTAACAGAGACAAAGCCAAATCATGAGCAGCAACACAAGCAGATCCGGTCTGGTTCCGACACCAAAAAAATCTCGAAAAATTTTGCGCAAGGTAGGGACTCTAAATTTTCGAAGAAAATTGAATAATTTCTTTCCCTTTGCCATGGACTCCAGAAATTTTGCAACAATGAAGAATTGCCGAAAAAGTTTGAAGCCTTTCCAATTGCTTTGTCCTTGCGCCCTTTTGGTGGTATCTACAACCCATTTTCCAAAGGCTGTTCGGTTTTGTGCAACCACCCAGCTCCGGCAGAAGTTAAAAAAGTCATCAACAAATGCAAACAATCACTGGTAATTCTCAATATTACCTTTCTGTAATTCTTGTACTGAGTTATGTTTTGTGTTATCTACAGACCATAGAAGGAAAAAACATACAGTCGCTGCAGAATTCATCACGACCTGAAAAATCTGCACAGGATGTGGATCATACCACCGACAACATACCCGAGGATTTGTTTCGTCGTTACACGGATACAGATTCCCGACCATTTACACCCACTCCAACTGTTACCAGTATTCACACCCGCACCAGTGCTGGATCTTTTCTCAACAATAGACGATGCATAACACCCGAACTGGGCAAAACTGACATTATCAAACGCAAAAAGATCATACTCGACCTACGGAAATCCCACTCACAGGAGACTCTATACTGGAAACCGGCCTCAGACTTATCCAGCGGACTCACAGATCAGGAGCTAAAGACTCGCAGTGCCGGAGCAAATGAAGACAAAAAAGCCAAGAAACAGAAGTCCGATGAGCAAAGACCGAAATCATCGTTGGCGGCCACCACAACTATACTGGAGGAAGAAACGCTTGATGATAGTAAAAAAACATCACAGACGTGCATCAATGAACAGGACTATGGAGATGAAGACATTCGCCGGGGGAAAAAGCGCAAGAAAATGAAAACGGTGGCCAGTGCGTATTTTACTTCGATTATGTATATATCCTCCTATTACAATTCACTAATTAATGATTTCTGTTTCAGCTACTGCCACCACTTTCCATTTGAGCCAAGATCCTGAAACTCAGGTGGCAGCTTTGGGTCCAGATTCATTGAATCCCAGTACAAGGCCCAGTCTGATACCAAATTCAATGAGCCTGTTGCCTAGCCATGATAAAAGTCAAGCAGAGCATGTCCTATTGAAGGGCAGTTTCTTAACGGACGAAGCCTTTCAAACACTGAAAATAAAATTGAGCATAGATGTTATTGAAAACACTTTCGATAAATATGTGAGTACATGAAGCCAAGGCAATGAGCTAGTCGAAGAGAAGAGTAGATTTGTTACAAATCCTAGTTTTAAGAAGTTTAAACCCATAAAGAAGATTGAGTTGTAAGAGTAAGGATTCCCTAGAGGAATACTTTGTTTTAATTGTCAACAGCCGGATAGAAATTATACAGCTATTTTTGTGACTAACGAAAAAAATTGTACTTTATTCCTCTACAGCTCAATAGAGCCTACCGGGAGGCGTACAAGTATATGCCACAAAAGCCCTCGGATCCAAATGATGTTTCTCATGAATTGGAAAAACTAAATTTAATTTGTGAGAAAATGCCAAGAAAGTTCTCCAAATCAGCTACCAGATTTAATGTTCCAATGAATTTGAAGTCACTTGAAAGTAAGTTCTGCGATTTCCGGAAATAAAATAAATGACAACATTGACATAATTTCAGCAATGAGTGTGTGTGAATATCTCAGTAGCTATGTGTGGGTGTCGCGGCAGAGAAAACAAATATACAAAAGAATATTTTTGAAGCATCTAAAACCCATGTCCCAAGAATCGGGACCTGAGCAGCAGGAGCAACAATTCAAGACGGGTGATACCGAAGTACAATTTCCATTGCCCGAATATGTTGAGCGTGCAATGAATATGAAATATTTGTATCAGGCTCTGGAAGAAGTTTTGGAATTTTATGGAACAGAGAAAACTATAAATAGAGTTCTTGACATTATCAGCTATGAG
The DNA here is from genome assembly GCF_030504385.1 of Musca domestica. Taxonomy (NCBI): domain Eukaryota; kingdom Metazoa; phylum Arthropoda; class Insecta; order Diptera; family Muscidae; genus Musca; species Musca domestica. The sequence continues at coordinate 332,343 of NW_026712232.1, forward strand.
AAGCTAAAAGAAGACGATGGCAAGATGCTAAATTTTCGCACTTGGTGTGGCTTGGTGGCCTTTGCAGAGCGTCTAGCATTGGATGATCCCAGTGGAACAGATTCGTGTGATGAGGTTGGTAAAAATACATTGAATGGTATATTGAAATGTGAAAGCTATAGATTTATTTGGGTGTTTTTTGCAGCTGGAACGCGCCGACTTCAACAGCATGGAATCCCGCATCCAAAACTTTAAAGTTCCTTCGGATTTGCGAAAAGTTTTCGATATTGTTAGAAATGCCCATAAAGCATGAGACAAAGTGGAATTGAAGTAAAAATAAACTAAAGCCTATACAACTTCGAACTTTGAAAAATTAAATAATTAATAAGACTATATAAATTATTCAGGAGGCGCATTGGGACCCTGGCCTGCTCTTTAAAAAGGTTATTATTCTCAGATATTTTCGTAGTTTTTGCATAACAATTTTTGTTTTTTAAAAAGAGATGCATATAATACGGTAACGGAAATCTACTGAAATTATCAAAATATTTTGTACATCAACATGTCAGCCGATCAGAATCTGGCAATTTTGCGACGTACGTATGTCTGCTGTAATTATCATTCGGACGAATTGAGATAGCTAAAATTTTGCACACATGTGTATTTTGCCAGTATGAAGGTTAAGTTCTAAAAGGGTCATGTCGTTCCACGTTTTCGTAAAGCTCCCGATGATTTTAGCGACATTACAGACCGGAATTGTTTGCAATTCCGTTTTGGAAGATCTTAATGGGTACTTCAACTCATGGCAAAAACTTATTTATGCAGGTCCACGTCTTCGTATAGCCACCATGTTTTTTGTTTCAGTTCCTTCCAAATGGAAAAGTTCGACGCGGCATAACTCATGTGTTTTTTCCTTTTTTTAATTTTAGCGAGCAAAATGAAAAGAACACACAAATTCGTCCGAGTAAAGATAACTGCATTATTGCCAGCTTCTGATTCTCTGACGAGTTAATTTTGAAAGATTACATTTTTTTACATTTTTAATAGTTGTCGGTTCCGTACTTACTGGGTAAAAAGTTTTGTTTCTTTTACGCGTTTACCCATTCAAAAAGAATACGGGAACACACCCCATATTTTTCTAGTAAAAAGTCGTGAAATAGAAAGTCTTGTTTATTTGCGTTCTCCTAAATTTGACTGCAAGTTTTACAATTTGATTTTAAAATGTTTCGAAAATTGATAAAAGTTGCGGATTCTTGCACCTTAAGGAACACAGCTATGGTGATGAAAGACTCTTGGAATAAAAAACAAACATGTCCATATGTAAAATATCACTAACCAACCACGATGATTAAGAGAAAATTGCTTCTTACGTGATTTTGAATGAAAAACTCACACGATGGAAAAAATTGCCATTTTTCCAACACCCACCCCCCGCCCGTAACGCAGCATGCAAAGAGCAAACAAAACGAATTATTTAGCTGGTGTTATGAAAGCACGTAAGTTGTAGTGGCACAAAAACAGACTTGTTAATCCAACCAACGTAACATGGTAGCCATTGTTATCAACCACCTCACCTCCTACACTGAGAGAATTGTTGCAGTAGCACAACATCGACGACAAACAGTTTGTTCGTCCACAACAGTCTGGCAATGTTCTCCACTATTGTTTATCCTACCTAGATATAGTTCGATGTGGTTTTTGTCTTTCCGAACTAAACTCCACATTCAATTCCTTGCGGTAACAATGGCCGATTGAAACATTTCATGTGTATCCTCCTCCCAGTCGCCGTATGGTTGTGAAACGATGTGTGTGAGTGTGTGTGTGCAGGCAAAGACAATTACGTAGCTTACATTTACGTGCGGCTTATATAACAATGATATCCTTAAATGGTCAACATCAATGGCAGTGGACAACCACTTCCCACCCCCACCCCTATTCACACTCCCACAACTGTTGTCATAGCGCATTAGTTAGCCGATTCTATTTCTATGCCTGGATGGCTGGCTTGCTTGCAGCTCCTCCCGCTTGGTGACATGCATGAAAGAATGGCATTCATAGAAGGTCCACGGCCTGTCGCTCGCCTCATTCAGCTATGCAGATTGACTGAAAATATTGGCCACTCTTTTGTCTTTAACATGGCTATTCTTTGCCATGCATGCGGTTAGTTCCCTACAAACCTGGAAGAGGGGGTGGTGCCGTTTTTGTCGTCGTCGTCGTCATCGTCATCTTCTTGGCTCTGTGGCGGGCACTATGGCCGATCGTTTGCTACATTGCATGAGAAATTAATGCTGTTTTAAGGTAAATTTACAAGGCAAACATGCAAGTAATAAATCAATTAATGAACCATAGCAGGTTTATTAAGGCACAAAAAGCTTCAGAGGACGCTGTGGAGCGGTCGATGCTCTATGACGACCATGGCGACGACGATGCCGCAGACCCCATTCGCATACCGTCGTCGAAGTAACAAATTCCTTAGAAAATTGTGTGCATGTTGTTGCTTCTTAAAGGAACATGTAACGTAAATTGAACCGAACTTAGCCTTAGCTGCGCTGAGCCGCTGAGCTGTAAATTCCATGCCACAATGAAGACACACCAAGAGGATGACAAAGCCGATGGTATATATATATGTATATACCATATGTATAGAGCATGTTGATAAAAGCAGGGCGGGCAGAGGAGGAGCATTGTCACCCAACCTCATACAACAATGTATGTTTCTTGTAAGACCACGTGAGTGTGTGTGTGTGTGAGTGAGTGTTTGATGTCCATCCAGGCGGACTTATGCAGTCAGGCAGCATAACAAATGAATTACTAGTGACACTGGACAAGCTTATAAAAATTTGCGCGTTGTTTACATTTAAGGGGGCGAAAATTTATAATCATTTCAAATCAATTCCTGGCTCTACGACGGGGAACTGGAGCAGAGGCTCTCAAAGAGAACGATAAACGGTATAGCGTTCGTCTGAGCCATGCCAACCAAAACAGTCTCGAGACTCAATCGACGGAGCGGCTTGGGCTGGCTGGCTGACTGGCTGGTTTCGTTTTGAATTGTGTCCATGTCTGTTGTTCCTGCCACCACACAGCCGATGATTGAGTAAATGAATCGCAAACAGCTGCAGGCAATTGTTTGTGACAGAGTTGGCGAGTGAGCGTGTTGAATGTTTTATGTGCTAAATAGGCGTTGGTAGTTGTTAAATATGATAAAACAAGTTTCCCCGTGTACCTCCTTCGCCGGCTTTTGCCACCGGATGGATCCTTGGTGTGTTTCTTACTCCTCGCCTAGAATGCTCGGTTTCTTCTGCCGCCGTCCAATCGCACAAACCACATAAATGAGAATCTTAATTTGTTTCCTTTAATGTTCACAGTGAGGCAGAGGAATGGACTGAGCATTCGGAGCCCATATGCCTGCCTGCCTGCCAGCCTGACACTCATTTCAACATCCTCGTCATAGTCCATCGAATGAAACCGCGTGTTAAGTCAATTAATTCAATCCGAATTTAACACGTTAAGTGTCCCATTGCATTTGGCACTACATCCGTACACACGTATGTACGTTGCGATACCCGTTGAAGTCGGCGAGCGAGTAATTCCTGCCGCCATCGAATCTGTTCATAGGTATCCGGTTACAACAACTTCAACGAGAGTTCTGCACTGTCAGCCATGCCGGACACTTTACGTGTGGTCGTGAGAAGACGTAGGAAACATCATCACTTCTGGACCGACCAGTGATGCCAATGGTTACTGATCGAGCAATTCAGGACAAAATGAGACGATGGATGGCTGGCCAGCTAGTTGGATGGATGTGGTGGTGGTGAATAACTGTTTGAATGTTGCAGAACTTTCCCAAATGCGCCAAATGGTCTTTTTATGACTAACAACTCATCGATAACTTTATTCATTTATTGGCAATCAATGGCATCTATTAATCTTGTGCCTCTTTGAGCTGTTGACGGACACAACAAATATTGCAGCCCGGAAACAAGCTGAAGGGAGTCCCCATGCCGACCATCAGAGGTCTGAGCTCTGATGTATGGATGTGACTTGAACATACTTTGGCGATAGAAAGATCGATTGGGCAAATGTTGCGATGCACCACCAACAAATGGACAAACAAAGGATGAAAGGACCCATCCAGCTAGCCAGCCAGCCAGCCAGCAAGCCGGACAAGAATCGTGATTGTGGCATCATGTAACCGCATCATTTAGATCATAAATTTTCCTTCTCATACAAACTACATGTACGATTTCATGTTACGTTAGCGCGATCGGTGCTGAAAATTGTCATCGTGTCTTTCGGGCAACAAGCAATGTATGTTGATGGAAGCAGACAGGCTGGCAGGCAGGCAATGTTGATGGAGAGCACAACGGCGGACATCGGACGGACAAATTCCGCCACCAGCACATCTAATATGTATACAACGCTTCTTCTTCTGCTTCGTGCCACAGCCAAGAGAGCCCACAACATATATCTCTTCGTATGAGTATGCATGCATGTATGTCCGATGGCTCACATCACCTTCATCATTATGGTGTGATCGTCGATGTAGACAGGGCAACATTGAGTGTTGTCAACGCTAGCAAGTATTCCTGCCAAACATATGCTCATCTCGCTCGTTGCAATTGCTACAAGCCAGGGATGCTGGTGATGCCATAAATTGCCACATAAACGATGTGAAAGGACACACCACAGTGGGTGGCGTTCTCAAATGGAAATGTTGGAAAATTGTGCATTTTTGCATAGTTGTCTGTCTCCCTGGCCCCTGGGAAGAGAGAGCTGCGAGGGAGAGAGAGTGGATGGGTGCAAACTTAAGAAATCGTTTGTTTTGAATTTTAATTGCTCAATTGTTACTTGGGGCGCATTGTATAAATGTGTACGTACACAGAGAGCGAGACACACACACACACACACCCATGTCCAACATGCTTGTTACCATGTTTGTGAAAATTGTTGTTCTTGTTGTTCGTATTTCTTTCCATATCTATTACGGCATCTCGAAAACTTAAAGAAAATTGCAAAGATATGAATCTATTGCACAGTAACAAGTCCACATATGTATCTGATAATATGGCCACGGGCATTTTGAACGTGTTGACTTAATTGGTTTTCAGTCACTCGGCAATAACGAAGATGACAATGCCAAAAAACAATGCGCACACACACACACATTCACACAACGACAAAGACAACATACAATGGCCAACGTTTGCCGTACGAATTTTTATGCATTCTCTAAATGGTGGAAATAATTCTGATTCGATTTGGATTAGTTCTGGACGACAAAGCCTCCAGGACAATTGATGCAAATCCAAATACAATACAAATAAAATCGAATTAATAAGAATGAAAAACGGAGTAAATATTTTTGTTAAAAATTTGTCGAATAGTCGAAACGGCGATGTATTGATTGTAATTTTTTATTCACATGGTTAGAAAGGATTTTATTTCTTTGAGATAGAAATACAAGCTCAGGCCATCGAGGCCATTCCGACTTCATTCTGTTTCTGCGGTTGATTCCGAGTTAGGATTCAAATAGCTACACAAGTTGTAAGGCCAAGCCCGCCGATATTAAATAGATTTGCCGAAGGAAATTTGGAAAAAAAAAATATTAGCATTTTTGAGGAATTCGGTTAAAAACTCGAACTTTTCAGACCAAGAAAAAAAATCGTAGAAAACTCTTAAGGAACATTATACAAATATTTGAATTTCTTAATAAAGTCGAAACTTTTTTCAGAAAATTTCGCAAAAATGTTAAATGTTTGCAAAGTTCTACACTAGTTTCAAAAATCGTTGAATTTTCTACAAAAAAAAAAATCATTGAAAATAATCGAATTTCAAAGTCCTCGGCAAAAATTGTTAGCTGGGCTCATACATAACTGACCGTCCAAGCGTCTGTGACTAAGGATTCTATAAACGAAGTACATGTCGTACTTAGTGCGCAAAGAAGAACCCGACTTAAATCAAAACTCCGATTTATATTAAATTTATTTCAACTTCCCGGAATGTATCGTCCAGTTTGGTCCTTTGGGAGATTTGCCTTCACAATAAATTTAATACCCTTTTTTCAAAATTTCTAAAAAACCGTTTCAATTACTAAAGATAGTTTAAAAATCGTTAAATTTTCTAAAAAAATATATATATTTGGAATCATAGAAAATAATCGAATTTCAAAGTCCTCGGCAAAAATTGTTAGCTGGGCTCATACATGTCTGACCGTCCAAGTGTCTGTGATTTGAGATTCTATAAACGAAGTACATGTCGTACTTAGTGCGCAAAGAAGAACCCGACTTAAATCAAAGCTCCGACATATAATCAATTTATTTCAACTTCCCAGGCCCAGTTTGGCCCTTTGGGATAAATTCTATACTCTAGAGATCGATTCGTTAAATTTAATCGGTGTGGAGGAAGATATCGTTCCCTTGAGAGTTCTCCTATAACTTCTTTGTAGAATTATGTTCAGGTCATAGTGAGAGTTTCTCAATAATTGTATCAGTCTTGCATCACTTTCGCCTTCTCACCAAAATCACTTGTTTGTAGTCCAACCTTCTCTCAGCCTATTTCGCTGTTATTCACAGCAATATTGAGATGAGTGTTTAACTTTCATCGCAATTCTCGCTTTTGCTATCATAGTAAGCGTTTTTAAGGCTATCTAGGCAGTTTAAAAATTGTTTCAGTACATTATAGGTTGCCCCTCAAGGTCACTTGCAAAGTCCTTTGCATTAGGATTATTTGAGTTATCCGCTTCGATTTTTCAATGTAAATTTTCGATATTTCTTTATTAACGACAACACTCAATCATTTTGGGATTATATTTTCCATGAACAAATGAAAATAAATCCGTTTTTATTGGCATTGCAACGAAAATAATAAAAATATACCCATCCACATCATTTTTTTTTAACAATCCAATCATCTTCGCAGTTTAAGGTCATTTGCATCTACGCACCTACATTTTCGATAACACCTTGACTGCCGGACGATTTTAATCAATGGATTTCTTTGAATTCATCATAACAACAAATACGTAATTCGTAATTCGATTCTCAGAGTGCGAATGACTGCAAAATATTTATGTTTACCCAACGATACAGGTTTTTAAGCTGGCGATTTTCGCCAACACACACACGCACACACAACAAACATGTTGGCATGGAAACCCTCGAAATGCAAAAGAGTCATAACTGTATAATGGGGTCGAGGGATAACAAGCCAGAAAAAAATTGTGTACAAATGGACAACAATGTTGCGGATTTATCTTACTTGGCCTTTGTCGCACAAGAAAATGTCATTAAATCTCGCATGCGGATTACACAGCCATACCATATGGATATGGGGCAGTTATTAAATAAAAAAAATATACCACGGCCTGAAGTGCAAGAAATGCAAGCCAAGTAAATCTTGAAATTCAAAGAATCATACAATGAATTGTTATTTGAGGGGAGGGGTATGGCGGAATTAGGGATTAACCGGGTTAAAAATATACTAAATTTAATTTGCAGCAGCCCAAGGAACCCACTGCAACCGGTTATAAATAACGATTGTAGACAAATTTATTTTAGCAAGCCAATAATTCAACTGAGTCAATACCGAGTTATGGGCCCGGCTGGCTACCAAAGCCGGGCTAATGTATTGGTAAAATGTCATTGGCCAGGACCAACAATAATTGCCGAACAACGACATGAATAATGCCACAGTAGTTGTTGCCATATTTGAATAACACAAAGCCTGTCTGCCTGGGTTGGAATGGTGTTTGTGCGATCTTTCGAATACGCTTTATTCCTTTAACCTCTGGAGGTATAAATTTAACCCATATATTTCTACCGCGCACCTTTCTTCCGGCCCATGGACAAACATTGGCCATCATAATCATTTGCTGGCTGGCTGGCTGGCTGATACTTGATGTCATGCTGGACACAGTGCAACAGCCGTCGTACACCTTTCCTAACAATACCAAAGGATTAGTAACGGAAATTTATTAGCATTCCTTTTTTGCGAGCGAGTGGCCATTGTTGGTGGTTGGCTGCTTGGTTGGCTGGCTCCACAGCCAGGTAGAGATGCGCATGGAAGCGTTGTAGAGAACCAACTCTAAGGCGCACCATTCGGAAAGTATGACTGTGTCTGTCGTAGCAAGTCTGGCTAGCAATGCAGAACAGCAAGAACAAAACCAAAAAAATAGATTTATTGCGTACTACAGAGAATTATAACTGAATCCGTACCAACTGATTTTTAATTAAGAAACATTCAGCCATTTTTTTATTTCACAAAAGCTAAAAATCTTAACAATTTGCCACAAGAAAGTTTATGGCTTGGAAGGCATGCAATGAAAAACGGCGAATGAGTGTAACCTTTTGAATTTTAAAAGGCCCTGAATAGTGGAAGGGAAGAGTAGAGAAAATAATTTTAAGTAAAATTTGAACTATTTCATATGGAAATTTAATTTTTTTTTAATTAATTCGATTCGTGTTTAACTCACCAGAGATTAACTTAGTCTGTTTCCCAGCATGATTTGGCATAAATATAAGTATTATACCTATACCATCCAGAAAAAGGAACTTTACGGCATGAAGGAATCGAACCACAAAGCTCTAAAATTAACTAAAGGTGCTAATAAACGGAGTGTATCCTTGCACTGATATGATATGGATAGTTTGGATCCACCTAAAGTTTTCCTTTCCTTGTAAACCTTTTGTAGCAGAAATACCAGCCATAATTTCAAATAAGACCATTTTAATGTATTTTATATTATAACTATCTTGGTGTCATGTTTAAGTGTTCTATATGCCATTTACCTCTTTTGAAAAGAGTTTTAATTTGTTATTTAATATAAATATTCATATAAATAGTGGAAACTTTAGGAAATTTGACTACAAAAATAAATGTATATAAATAACTCGAAAATTAGAGCAGATATTTGAAGACTGCTAAAAATACCGAAAAATATCCGAAAGAAATAACATGTTTCAAAAACTCAAATATGGCTTATGGAACATTTAGCAAACTGATGCTATATCCTTTGTAGCTAGCCATGGGTATAAAAAAATAAAATAACCCTGCCAGCTTTTGATCCGAGTTACTCCACGTGCTCCCTTCAAATATTTCTTCCTCATTTCACACTCATCTCTATTCAAATGCATTTGATTTTTTGTAAAGATAAGACATTAAAAACTCTTCAATTAAAAATATTTAACAAATAATGGAATTGTAACCAAAGTCCCGCGCAGTAACACGTTTCATATTAACGTTTAATTACGTTTTAATTACAAATTTCGTGAAAATAACAGAAACGACATATTCAGAAAAAATGCAATAGAAACAGGTACCGAATTACTTCAGATTACCAGCTATAACCGCACGTTGTTGTTTTATGTGTGTCCTTTTCCAACCTCCGAACCGACAACGTGTATGACATGGCCATAGCTACAGCCAGCGAAACTGAAATGTTGAGGCGATAGAATCGTCAGCAGTTTGTGGTAATTTAAAAATTGCGCGTTTACCTTAAGCTCGGAAACGTGACAAGATGTCCGATTTACGTTCGTCGAGCTAACAGGATAACAGTTATAACTGGACTTATTGGCCAACAGCATTTCACATTGCAATGCCACCGAAATATATAATAAATAGAGCCAAAGTTAATTAGCACCATGTGCCGAGCTACCAAATTACAAGCTATAAAATGATGCAGCTACTATTTTCATGGTAGTGTTGAGATATGTATTTGTGTGTCTTCCATTACATTGGGTGTATGTGTGTTTGGAGGAATGAATGAATGGTAACATAAGATACTCTTTGGCCATTACTATTATTAGTAGCCTGAAGGAAGCACAAATTCTAGACAGAAAGCATATCGAATAATGACAAAGTGCCCGGCTCGTAAATTTTTGCTGAACTTGAACAAAAATAATTAAAACGCAACAGACTTGTTTGTTTTCAGACATCTCATTTGGACTGCGAACTTTGCTGGCCAGTGTGTCTGTAGTGCGTGAGTAGTTGAGATTCGTGACAAATTCGTGAGAACTTCAGGCCATCATTAGTAAATTCAAGTTTCATATGGAATATCCAAGAGTCATGCGCTTATCAGCAATAAACCACATGAGATTTGAAATAAAGATTTTTATTGTAAAAAGCATTTGCTAAATCATAGTAAAAAAGGGAATGTTTGCCTAAAGTCGAAGAGAAAGGTTCCTTTTCAAGTCAAACTATAAAATTCACAACAAAAAATTGCCTAAATGAGAACTTAAGGACTTATTTTGTGCATTGATACGTTCATAAAGAACTCATTGAAACATCGTATGTTCACAATTGTTTCAAAAACTCCGCTGGAAAAGGAATTCGATTCCATATTCAAAACTAAGTGCAATTTTTGGAGTTTGGCATTCTGAAAAATTGGTAAGCACATATGCCACATTTGGCATTACTAGTAATTACAACAACATACCCTCTGCACTGCAACAAAATCAAAAGCCATAGCAAATTTGAGAATAAGTTTTGATTTGTTCGAATTGGTCAATTTTGGCACGAATTGTGGCCTTCAAACGACCAATGAAACAGTCACACGCTGCCCTAATGTTGCTCTCCGGTATTTTGGCCCATTCCCGGCGAAGCGCTTGCTTGAGGTAATCGACACCTTGGTATTTTTTAGTGACAACCTTGCTTTCCAAAATACTCCAGACACAATAGTCCAACGGATTGGTATCCGGAGATTTTGGTGACCATTGTACGCTGGAAATGAAGCGAGGAACCTCATTTTGTAAACATTCTTTTGTGGCGCGTGCTGAGTGAGATGGTGTTGAGTCCTGCTGAAATGTCCAAAGTCTGCGCCAAAATGTTTGCTTGCCCAAGGCTCTCTCTCTCTTTACCTCTTATGGGTCTATTTTCTTTCCGTTGCAGTGTAAGTTCTTCCACTTTTTGGAATTTCAATGGCTTTACCCCGAGCTCATTTTTTTAATATATTGCTATATGTTCATCTCATGAGCCATTTTTCGGCCACTGCGACGATTGTTTCGATCAAGTCGCTTGTTTAGTTTTCGAACCATTTCTGCTGATGTTGCTGTTTTCTTCCGTCCACTTCCTTGACTTCGGGCTACGCTACCAGTATCACGGTAACGAGCGATGGTACGAGACACAAAAGATTAATTCACATTTAAATGCTGGAGTGCTCTAACGATAGCCACTTGTGGTTTTCCAGCCAAATATAAAAAAATCACACTATAATTTAGCTTTGGCGGTTTTGCCTGGGCATTAACATATCCACTAGTCACCTACTCACCACCTAGATCTTCTATATATGTACATCTCTAACATTCACTTTGTTAAACATGAATTTGAATTATAATATTGGTCTTGCCTTCTAAAAATATAAAAATGTTGCAATTTCAATTTAACTTTATTTTCGAGAATGCATTTTATTCTAAAAGACAGGCTCCGCACACATTGTCATGCAATGCAATTTCATTTCTATAAATAACACATCTATTTTCCATTTTCAATAACATTTGACAGCTTTTTCGCTTTTGTCTAACCACAAAAAATACATTTCGCCATTAAATCAAATAAGCTTCCATGGATGTGGAGTTGAGCTCCTCCAGCTCTGCCAGACGTTCTTTTGCACCATTAACGCCCTCGCTAACAAAACCCACTAGGCAACGAGAGAAAAGAGAAACGATTCCAATTTTATGATCCGACGATCGTATGGTGAATGCAACAAGTCCCACTTGCTTTGTTGTGTTTTATTGATCCAGAACAGAGAGAGAGAGGAAAAAATGTTGGATGAAAATTGCTTCCTATCCTTCGAAAACAACTACCATTCGAATGAATATAAAATAAATTTATTTTACAATTGGCAAGAGCAAACTATTTTAGCAGTACTTTGGAAAATGTATTCTTGGTATGGCATACATGTTTAGAAGGAAATACATATGTATATCCGAATACTTTAGATATTTTTCTGTTAACTTCATGTTTTGTAAAACAAAAAGGTGGTTCTCTCATAGACTTATTACAAAAATAATATACATTTCAAAATATAAATATCTATTGGCTCTCGAAAAGTAATAAAATCTACTATGTAGTCTATAAATCCATTAAAGCTCGCAGAACTGATCCTCGTTGCGCCCAAATGTAAGTCGGACACATTTTCACTGTGACCTGATTACATTCGTTTTCATTTCAAAGTGTTATAAATGAGAGCAACGCCGTTAAATAGGGATAATATTCTCCCTCCATTCCACACACGCTCGACCCGTTCATATCTTTATGATTATAAAATTTAAAATTCGCAAACAAATTCTGAAATTGTTGCATGGCACTGCCAGTTTTTTTTTTTATTGCACGCCAGCCATCTCAGAGGCTCATTTAGTGATTTGTGTTAATTTGACACAATAGGGGGTCGTCCATCGTCGTTTCGGTGCAAAAGATCGCCTTTATTTGCATTTCCAAAATGAAGCTACAACGACGACTACAACAAATATCACTTCCAACACCACCATAATAGCCAGTGCCAGCAGTCTGCCAGCCAGCCAGCATTGTATGAAAAGTAAAATTTTTTACTTTTGCCCGAATATTTATGAGACCATAAATTGCGATTAATAAAATTTACACAACCTTTTGCTTAGCCGGCTGGCTGCATATTTAGCACATGTGACATTTAATAAGCAAATGACCATATCCAACCACAACACTGCCAGATCTACAATGGCCTGGCCAGACAGCCGTAGTCCACCTCGAAGCGACCGACAGCAGATATAAGAAATGAAAATTGCTTTCAAACAGCCTCAACTTGTTTCGAAGAAAAAAAAAACGACTGCAGTCTCCACGTCTGGGTATCAGTCAGGCCTTAACTTTTACTGACTGCTGGATGGTGGCAACTTGCAGCCGTGCTTTGTCCGCCCCTTACCTTTGCTGGATCTTAATGAGAATTTCTACCCATAAATTACCGAAGACAATTCACTACGAGTTTATTCGGATGATCTTTTGTGAAAGGTGTTGCCGACCAAAGCTGTGATTGAAAGAAGGTAGCACCTTTGTGTGCAGCAGCCCTAAAAGTATTTGCGCGGGCGCAAATAAATTGGCCATATGCCCGGCATTGTGTAACAAAATTTATGACCCTGTGTTAATATTTTAGTGCAATAATAGTTGAGAATTACGAATTGTAGAGCTTTGAGACGCATATTCTTGCATTCATATGAACTAAGCTGGGGATGAGAAGACGTTTGGTTGCTAGACGTATCAAAAAGATGTGATCAAAGTGAATATATGTTCGCTCAGCATTATGGTTAAGAGATTATATACAATTTGATACAACCAAAATGTGTCTCATGGAAATAACGGATTAAAATCCTTGGTCACTTTGGGAAAATCCATTTCAGGACTTTTGGGGCCGATCTAACCACGTCCGTTAGTCTATCTGGCCGACTAGTGTCTAGTCTAATTTTCGATCAAATGCGCAATATCCTTCCTCTCTGACAAATATTTAAAATTTAATCATTGCTCACTTAAACCGAGGGGACTGGTCTCCTCCTTTTGGTACCTCCCTCACCAATGGTAAGAAAAAAACATCATATATTCCAAAGAAAACGGAAGATGGATTTCATTAAATTAAAACTCATTAAGGTAACTCATTTGTATCAGTCTTGGGTAAGGTGAGCAGCCTTTCCTTCTGAAAACTCTTCGTAGATCCCAAATTTGTAATAGTCCTAACTCTCATCAGATGCGAAATGATTCTCTCTCAAACTTAGTGCATTTGGAAACATTGGATCTACTGTGAAGATGACACAGAGGGTATTATGTATAAATGGTCATATTCTGAGTGTATGCATATTTTGGCAAACCGACTGATATGCTCTTACTTATTTATGTTAAAATTGCAATATCGAAAATGAATAAAAGTCGAAACTTTATCGGAAACTACAAAAGCTGTGAATCCTGAAATGATCGTCCGATATTTACTTATCCTGATAATCTCTAACAACTAAAAAGAGACCATATTTGTTGTAATGAGATTTTTATTTGAGGCTAATCTATGCTCGTTCCCTTCCCTAAGATTTGGCTTCTTTCCCTTTGTCATGGTTTTGTTGCCCGCACCAAATCTCTCCAATCCACTTTTATTTAGCATTTGATTGATTTATTTTGTTATATTCATTTGTTGTCTTTTTTATTTTTGTAATTTATAATGGATGTTAAACAAATTTGTTTTCAAAATAGTGTCTCCCGAAATTCCTTACAAAAGACAGGAATAACAACAACAACAACATCAACAGAAGTAGCAGCAGCAGTAGCATGGCAAAGAACAGTGACAAGTTAAACAACAAATGAAAATAGAAACGAAAACGAAAATGAAAATAAAAAACAGGAGAATTATGTTCAATCCAATTCAATGCCAGCCATGCTTAACAATTTGTTTACCATTAATTTCGCCCCGACTCGGTTATGAAGACGACACACAACACATCTCCTGACATTCCATCGAGAAAATATACTTAACATCCACTAATGAGCTCCAATTTCAAACCGAAAACATCCGGCATAAATTTTCCTATTTTTACCATTTCCAGTGACACAACTTGGAGGAATAAATAATCATCTACGCCGGCAAATGGCAACTGCATTCGAAGACGATATCAATGACGACGACATCTTCGTTCGTTGGACCAGTGGGGAGAGGCGAGGCAAGACGATGCGGGCAGACGAAAGAGTGTGACTAGAGGGGGGATTTGATTGTCGGTTTTTTTCGATTGCTACACAAGTTTGGGGATGTATGGATGTCTCCAAGCACTTCGCCGCGCAACAGTGACAAAGTGTTTGTCGTAATGTGATGTGGCGGGAAAATGCTGTTCTGCATTACAAATGTTTCACTTCACTTTCGAATTATCCCCTTTTCATGTTTGTTTTCCTTCCTCTTGTGATGGTGTGAGTGTGTGGGAGGGTGGGTATATGCCAGCAAGGGAGTCCAATCTGAGTAAAGTTATTATAATCATCAAAGGCAATAGATATTTGTAGAAAATAAAATAAATCTCTGGGACCAGAAAAGAGGGAGAGGGGGTACAAACATACGTATGGTTGCCACAAATTGGAGGTCCCTTAAATGCCTCTATCATTTCCACTGCTGTACATATTCAAGTAAGGGGCGGGCAGGAAGCAACATGATGAACTCTTGGTAAGGCAACAAACTTACTCTCATTCCATTACCGTCTCTTGGCTGAAATCGGAATAGTCAGTGAAAATGTTCATCATAAATTTCCTGACACTACTGATGCATAGCTATGAGCATCATTGCCACACTTTGTGGTATGTTTGCGAATTTTATGCTACACCAATAAGTATTGGCGGAATTGTGTAAATAGAGAGAAAGAACAAAAAACTTGTCGCCCTGAAAATGTTCAACAGTAAAATGAGCAGAGTCAAAACTTTTTCGAATTGCCTTCATAAGGCCAATTAAATGGGAAATGGCAACAGTGGAACAAACTTGGGGCCCAAACTAGAGCTGGATGCATGCTTCACTATGTAATTCCGCTGAATGGCAATGACAGTAATGAATCTTGATTTAATTTCGAATGCATGCATGACAAACAAGAAAGAATGCATTTACTTTTTGTCATTTGTTTTCAATTATTTAAAGATCTCCTATAACCAGACTGTGCTGTGCCCTTGAGCATAAAACTGAAGCATCGACTCCGACTTGATGGGGACATTTATTTATGTATGCATGTATGTGTGTGCAGTAACATATGTTAGAGTGTATGATGCTGACAAATGCACATATAAATCAAGTGGCAAATGAAAAGGGGGGAACTAAATCAGCGGGGATTTAAGAGTTGAGGACTGAAAAATTCACTGACATAAAAGCGGCCTCACATTAACACATTCCTTCGAGAGGAATACCAACAATCAGCGACGTGTAAAAGAACTATTTTTGATGCGCACTTTCGAACTCGAACATGGCCATATACATCACATTTTTAATAATAAACGCATTCTTCAAAGGACAAATGAGTGCCTTCAGCAACTTTAATTGGAGAAAATAAAAAGAACTCATACCCAGCGCACATATTTGTTGGCGAATAAAAGTGGCACTCAGAATGCAAATATTTATAAGATAATTGGAAAAAAAATTGTAAATGTAAAGAGAATTGGTAACCTAACCGAAAAAAAAGAAATGTCACAAGGAAAGTTCTCTATTCAATACATACAATACCCAAGTTATAATTATATATTGAATATTAATATGGCTTTCATGTTCCATTCCTCTATGGTAATGTAACTCGAGTTTGACTCAAAAAATTGTGACATAGGTAAATTAATGTCGTAAAAAAGTCTGAAATCTGCTTCCAATATTTGTGTGAAAAAGGACAAATACCGAATACCTCGGCTTTTATAAGACCTATTTCAAACTATAAAATAAGAACAATCCTGCTTTAAGTCAACAACGGTTTAACATATCTCAGAGATGTAGCTATATAAAAATAATGGTCAAAAGTTGATATTTAAAGAGTTTTTATCTTATGAATAAAAAAACGGAATAGTTTTAAGAGTAGAAATTCCAATTATAAACGGATAGTCAGGATAATAAAAAAAAGCCTTTTTGCTCATGGATTATCCTCCATAATGCTAGGGATTTCTTTGACAAAAACAGATATTATAGCAAAATGATTCTTTACATTTCATTATTACTCACAGATGTAGTGGTGTAGGGCATCGGATTCGAGTAAATATAGTATTATTAAATATTTCTATACACTCAGTCATATGGATAAAGAGGGTATATATATGATTTTATACGTCAAAAATTGTGTCCGTCCATCTGTATGCCAGTCTGTATATGCGCACGAACACTCTCAAAGGGAGAATCCATACCCATATTTGGCATACCATACTAACATCTTCCATCAAACATACGTCGAATTCGAAGATATACAAAGTCGGGCCACTCCTGCCTTCTCCAAAATTTTCAAAAATATCAAAGAAAATAGTTTTCATATAAAAAGCAAGGGGATACCCGATTCTGTTCAAACTTTGCATGCATATATTAATAACCAGTCTTTAGATAGATGGGAAAGTTGTGAAAATCGTACCATTTCTGTTGAAAGATCAAAATTATAAATAAATTTATCTCCCATAATATGCTAAACCAGAGAAAAATGTCCTTTAAATTTTGTCGGACCACTGTTTCTGGTACCTCCCTAAGGGGTCAATTACTAAAAATTTGAAAATAGTCCGATTTTTCAAGATTATGCTCATCTGCATTGCACCCGATTTTTGTTGGGTAATTATTTCCTTCGTCTCAGAAGTCAAATCAAATAAATAAAAAATATTCAAACAAAAAGTTTCTTTCCACATACTTATTTAATGCTTGACAAATTCGAAAAGACTTCTTTTGAATGTATCTCAGACATGCCGCATGTGCAACACAACAATGCAAGCACACCATACCATAGTATTTAATTTTTATCCATTTTTTGACTTTCGTCATACTGTACATTAGATGGGGTCGAAGTTAATGTTTATACTCATGAGAGAATATTCATTTATCTCCCTTTTTTATGGAAAGAATCTACGAAATACAACTATGGCTTGGACGTGATCATTTTGAATGGATGATGGTGTATCCAAATAGCAACAAATTAACTTTCATGTGTTAACTTTAGAAAAATTGGTAAAAAGTAGCCCCAAAGGCCCCACTCCGTACTTCCTTCGAATTTGGTGAAACTTCTTCATAACAACAGGGGCCATTAAAATAAAATAAATTTTTCCTTTTTACTCTCATTCTTTAAGAATACACAACATTTTTTTTTATTTTTTGGAACTGCAAAAATTCCTGTATATTCTGAATTTCCCCACTCCCATTAGGAATGTATAGAAATTATTCGACCCAGTCTAATACATCCGTACTATATCAAGATAAATATATAAGTGTTGGGGATGATTGTTTTTCCCAGCTCTTTCGGCTTCACAATCTGTAATGGAACAAAGGGGTTCCGAGCGATGTTTTTCCCCATTGAAAATAGCGAATATGTTTCATATGACATTCACTAGAAGCTTCATGGATCATGAGATGTCACATACACTACCACATATAAAATAAAAATGACTGTGTGTGTATAGAATATGCATCATGGTCGCGCCAGAAGCCAATTTAGGGCCATGAGAAGTAATTATAAGCACAATTAAAGGGTTCACTCTCGAGAATTGAAGCACACAGCAAGCAAAGATGACAGACAAACAAACAAACGCGCGCGCACACACACACACACACATTCGGTGGTATTTGGCCTCCTATCACCAGTGAGTTTATTTTTGCCCACATTAAGATCAAACAATTTTCACAATTATTTGAAGAGCACACGAGCGCACACAAAAATGTAAAGAACATTCTCAACTAGCTAGGCGTTCAGTTCCACAGCACACAGGCATACACACGCTCACTAAAGTGTAATGTTTTCGTCTCATTTGGCCCTTTGTCAAGCGTTCCGGGCGTGATTGCGTCACACTGAAAGCTCACTTAAGTGCTAATTAAACACACACTCGCTCGATTGATTGGCGCGCTTAATATTTGAAAGAAACAAAATATTAAAATGCCATTAATACCATTTAATTTAAAGTGTATTGATTGCCGAGAGCCATCTGCATCGAATCAATTGATGCCACCGCCAACGCCGCAATTCCTTTCATGCCCGCTATGCTGTCGCTGGATGACAGTGCGACGGAAAACAAACATGCTACTTTGTGAGTCAGTCCGACGAGCCATTGCAGCATAGGAATTGGAACTTATCATTTGGATTTTGTTTCGCATTTGCAGGCTGGCGGGCTGGTAGGCTCAAGCTTACGCACCACAGCCAGCATCATCGGTAGCATCGGCGGCGTAATCATCGTTGTCATCATGATGTGCGTAAGTGGCAGATAAGCAATCGGTTGAGCATTTATTAAATATCGAATGCAAACATCTCACGCACTGCCGCCACTCCAGTCGTATTGGCTTTCCATTCTACCAGTCAGCCAACCAGCCCGCCAGTCCACTTATCAGCCTGCCAGCCTGCCTGATACGGTGATGAAATCAATTCAATTGATTGTACGATTATTATTGTTGTTGATATTGCTCATACCCCTTCTTTTTTATACCCTCCACCATACTATGGAGGGTATATTAACTTTGTCATTCCGTTTGTAACTCCTCGAAATACTCATATCAGACCCAACAAAGTATATATATTCTTGATCAGCGTAAAATTCTAAGTCGATTTAGCGATGTCCGTCTGTCTGTCTGTCTGTCCGTCTGTCTGTCCGTCTGTCTGTCTGTTGTAATCACGCTATCTTTCGAATGAATTGAGATAGGTGGCTAAAATTTTGCACACATGTTTATTTTTCCAGTAGGCAGGTTAAGTTCGTAAATGGGCCATGTAGGTCCACGTTTTCATATAGCCCCCATATAACGGTACCTCCCTATATTCGGTATTTTGATGATTTTAGCGACATTATTCACGGGAATTGTTTCAAATTTGGTATTTGAAGTTCAAAATGGATACTACACCCTAAGACGGAAAATTATCCGTGCAGGTTCACGTCTTCGTATAGCCCCCATATAACGGTACCTCCCGATATTCGGTATTTTGATGATTTTAGCGACATTATTCACGGGAATTGTTTCAAATTTGGTATTTGAAGTTCAAAATGGATACTACACCCTAAGACAGAAAATTGTCTGTGCAGGTCCACGTCTTCATATAGCCCCCATATAACGGTACCTCCCGATATTCGGTATTTTGATGATTTTAGCGACATTATTCACCGGAATTGTTTTAAAATTGGTATTTGAAGTTCGTTATGGGAACTACAGTCTGTGACAGAAAATTGTCTGTGCGGGTCCAGGTCTTCGGATAGCCCCCATATAACGGTACCTCCCTATATTCGGTATTTTGATGATTTTAGCTACATTATTCACCGTTTATTTCAAGTTTCGAATTTGAATATGGTAATGGCTTATGACAAACAATGCCTATGTATGTCCACGTCGTATAGACCCCAAAATAACGGCTATATTCGGTATTTTTAAAATTTTAACAGAATTTTTTAAGGATTTTATTTTTTGAAAATTTCCAAATTCGTTGCAAATGGTGGAGGGTATTAAAAGTTCGGCCCGGCCGAACTTACTGCTTTTTAACTTGTTCCCAGCTAAGTTTGGTTCACATTTCCCCATCCATCCATCTCGTTATGGGTAAATGCCGGATGATGCTGGAAACAACAACAACAACCAATTATGGTCGAAATATCAGTGTGTATTCAGCCGTGTAAATATTCCTACATACATACTTGTATGATGTTTGCATGCTTTTTTTCGTTTCTGCATTATTTGTAAGTGTGTGTGTGTGTGTGTGCTTGTGTGCGCAGTGCAAAAGATACTCATTTAAAATTAATTTAATTAACGGCTGAACATTTTTTTTTGTTTTTGCTCATCCAAGAGTTTATTTGTTATTCATTAACCATGAAGTGCAGACAGAGAGCAGACAGCTAGACAAACATAGAGCAAAAGCCAGTCCAACATGGTCCGCAGTAAGCACACTCCATGTCCACATTTCCCATTGGCAGGCAGGCAGGCAGGCAGGCAACACTCATTACTAGACTTTGGTACCGAGAGTCTGTCATCTGCACAGTCGCGTCCAGATCAAAAAGGAAATTTCATTGATCGACGGTTACCGACCGACCAACGGTAATCGACACTTGGACCAAAGCAAATATTGGTAAACCATTAAATTGATGATGTTGAAAGGCTACCAAGGCAGTGGAAAGCTAAAATGTATGCGGATGTATGTACAAACATATATGTGAGTATATAAATTTATTGGAAAAATTGGAAAAGCATATTTGTATGTAAAGGATGGGTGTGTGTGGGAACTGCAATATGGATACAAGACAAAAGGGCATTGTTTTTAGAAAATAGGGATGACATATTTCCTCTAAGTATCAGTATGGAAGGAAGATTTATGGAGGAGTGAATACAAATTTATGATTTGAAGTAATAAAGTGAGTAGTGATATAAAAAATATTGAGAAAATTTAGTATTATTCTACATTTGGATTCATAAAATCAGTTTGGTTCTTTTTATTTATAAATATGACTTATGATCAAATCTTCTATCCTCGAAATTAAAAAAAAAACGTTGTAGCGGTCTACACCTATGCTGAAAAGTGGGATATATGGGTTCTATAGGGAATCGTGGACTTATATAGGCGCCATAATTGGTATCCGGAGATGTTGGTGGTCATTGTGCGCTGGAAATGAAGCGATGAACCTCATTTTGTAACCATTCTTGGGTGGCTCATGCTGAGTGCGATGGTGTTGTGTCCTGTTGGAATGTCCAAGGTCTGCAGCCAAAATGTTTTCGTGCCCAAGACTTTAATACACCCTCCAGAATATATTCGCAATAATATTCGGCATTTATTCTAATGCCACGGTCGATAAATAGAAGCGGAGAGCGACCATCGGCTGTTATGGCGGCCCACATCATCACCATGGTCTGCGCTTGAGTTCTGGTGGTCCACCGAAAGTGAACATTTTCAGCTGACCTCTTTGGCAAGTAAACACGATCATTTTGTTTGTTTGCAAACTGCTGGACAGGGAATGATTTCTCATCGGAGAAAACCAAATTCGGCAGTTCACCACCTTCGGCCTTGCATCTACTTTCTTTCTTTTGTGGTGAAAGTTCTTCCACTTTTTGGAATTGCAATGACTTTACCCCGAGCTCATTTGTCAATATTTGCCGAATGGAATATTGCGATATATTCAGCTCACGAGCCATTTTTCGGCCACTGGAACGTGGGTTTCGCTTCTTTACTTTTCCAACCATTTCTGCTGATGTTGCTGTTTTCTTCCGTCCACTTCCTTGACGTCGGGCTATGCTACCAGTATCACGGTAAAGAGCGATTGTGATAGTAAACCTTTAAAAATGGAATGTTAAATGGAATATAATTTTATTCCAGCGCCAGACTCCGAAAATGTTTCAATATCCATTCATGACCACATTTGATGTCTTCATTTGGAGAGCTTCTTATCCAAAGAATGTTGTATCCGAATTTAATTTACTAAACCGTCATTTCATTCAATGCCATAAAAACGAATATCTTAAAGTTATTTTTTAATAATTTCTACTGCACCTCACCCTATTTTTAAATATCCCACAAAATTACACGATTAAAGAATAACATCCAATATTCCCCATTACTTCGAACAAATTGGCACTGGATTGTAATAATTTTTGTTGTTTCTCTGTATTATTGCAGAATATTAGCAACATAACCCCTGATTGAGCCAAGACTGAGCAAAACATTCCATTCCATTGTTCTGCACCGCTGCTCATCAACAACAATGCTCGTTTTGGGGGATAATTTGTTGTAAATACAAATAACTTTTGAAAATATTTGTTTTGAACGCTCAACACTGTCTGGTTCTCGTTCTGCAATGTTTTTGCATTTCAATAAAATTTCAGATTTTTATGACTGAGCACCACGCTTCATTGGCTTTATTATTATATTATTCTGCAATGGAGTGTGGATGGATGGATGATTGGTTGAATGGAGCAGTGGATAAAGAGCGTGGAGTCTGCCTCTTGTCCTGCACACACCGTTGCCTCATCGTGCACGTTCCTTCGTTCTGATTTACGCCAAATAAACTCACATAAAATAATCAATTTTATACGCACATCAATTGCTAACTCGTGTAGTTTTATGTCCATTTAGAAGGAAATGAATTGTCTGAAACGGCGCGTTCTAAAAAGGGCAATATAATCTACATTTTACAGAGCAGCATCTCTTCCTGTTACCGATCCATATGCGTCATAAAGCTGTAAGATTTAACCGAATAAATAAACATTTTTATTTAATATTGTGTTTTGTTCGGTTTGGATTTTTGAAGTTTCATAAAGTCCGCAGTTTATGTGACACTCATGTCCAACTTGTTTGGGTGAAGCTTCCAGTCGTTGATGGAGTGCATGCGTATCAGGCATTCCTGCAATCCCAATGCCCGAGTAAAGCCCAGCGCCGTTTTAAGTGTTTGTTTAATTAAACTTATTGAGTGATAAGATTCACGCGCTTTGGTCATTATTTTGTTTTCCAAAATGGAGCAGTTGTCACTTTAACGTCATACGGCAGAGTATCGAGAGGATCGAAGGGCCAGCCACTTGAGTGCCAGCGTTATCAGTCACACGCTTAAAAACGATAATTAATTGATTGTCCATAACATTTAATTTAAAACTGAAAGTTCTTAAGTTCAGACCGGATGAACGACGAGGGCAGTGAGAACTTTTAGTTCGTTAAAAATTCATTTAATTTTCCAATTTAAATTATACGGATGTTTCGATTTTATTCATTTTTTATTGCGTTTTTTTGTTTTGTTGTCGATGAAAGTGTATCATTTAATCATCAGCAGTGTTGGCATCAATAACAGCGACAGCGAAATCGACAACGACATCAGCGCATTGCTATCGTCAATTCCATCGGCATAGTCATTGCCACTGCCATCTCTCCGTCTCTCTCTATGCATAATTTATCGTTAAAAAGTGTCTCTGTTAAATCTGTTTATCACACAAACATTCGCACCCACCCATCCACTTACTCACTCGGAAAGGACATGGCAATCGGAAGGGAGCCAGAGATGAACGGACAAACAAACAAACTCACACACACACACCCACCCACACATACATACATACAATACTCACTCGCCAGTATTTGTATTGAACTCGAATGAACATCATTTACAACCGCCATAACCGTTGACACTTCCTGTGATTGAATCACCAATTTCCGTTTGAAAAGGACATTCGTTTGAATGTTCGCTCGTTTCCATTCCATTCCGCCATTCATTTATACAATCTCTCTCCCCCTCTCCCTCCCTCTCAAATGCATACTCCTTCCAATTCCACGGCCATCCTGGGACCCCAATGCCGGGTGGGTGTCATTGATTGGCAATTTATATATTTATGTTTTGTTGTCTCCATAGATTTTAAATTATATGCTGGGAAATTGAAAAATTGCCATAAATTATGTCTCGAATGCGAATAAAAAGAAAAACAGAAATACATGTCACAATAATGGACACGTTCCATGAGGCCTCGCAGCACACCTATTCACCCCAGCCGCAGCAGCAGCGGCAGTGGCACTTCCGATTGATTTTGTTTCCCATTGCCGTTTAGTCAGTCGTTAGGCCTGCCAACCAGTCAGCCTGCCAGCTTCATCAGTGTCATTATCTATTTAGGTAATGAGTTTAAATTGTACAATTTAACAATATTCATAGACGCAGTGATAATATTTACTTTGGAGATACGGGTGCCAACAACAATAAACCACATCAACAATAACAAAAACAGGAACAGTCAAGGCTCAATCATCATTTGGAAAACGAAATTATTTATGTTGAAAGTATGGATAAATAAATGAATGAATGGACGAACGAACGAATGATGCATACAACTATGTGTAAATGGTTTAACGCAAAACAATTTTTGTTGTTGTCACTTTGCAGGGATCCTGAGGGGAGCTGGTGGTGATTAGTGTCACCGTTTCTAATTCTATGTTTTTACCCAATTGATAAAAATATCATCACGGTTAGAATGAGGGCATTTGTTTCAATCTTCGATTGGGCGCCATCGCCAAAGAATGAATATTTGTTTTTTGCCCAAAATTCTATGCAAACCGACCAAAGTGGTGTTATGCCATTTCAAGATAGTGGTTACACTGGAAATGTTTGTATTGAATTGAATTGATTCCTGTTTACTCGCCCCACCCCCACCCCGCTGCAACATTTTATTTGTTCGCTGCATGAATTATTTACAATTACGATGTATTTATTCATTGATTTTTAATTCAATTTCAATTTGAGAGTATCATTTGATCGTTTTAAAATCAACATGAGAAAATTATAAAATTATGCTTTTTAATTAAGCAAACAATGGTGGTAGTGACAGACAATAGTTTAAATATTTGCTGGGGATTATTGAATTTGAAATTGATGCCAGCAGGAACGCAGGATGGCTGGTCCACGAGGGGTTTTTTTTCATGGGGAGTGGCAGGCAAAGTTATTATTAACCTCATCATACATTGAGGTCTAAGTTTTGGCCCCTTGAGGCGCAACTATGTCAATGATTTTTTTCGTAAATCGTAACAAGTTCGTTCAAAACAAGTGGCGATATATTTTTTTTCAAATTAATTGCTGGCTATTTTCAATAATTGTAATGTCATTAGTTATAACAAATATTTAATTAGCAATTTAAATATATTTTTCAACCGAAATATGAATGTGTGTGTCTTTGGGTGGAATTCATGCGTTTATAGATTCCAAACTATTATATCAGAAGTGTGTTTTAAGTTTTGGGATATTATGGTGTAAACATGGACTTATCTGACTAAAAATTTAAGAGTTTGGACATTTTTTTGGTATTTTTTATTTACAATTAATTTGTTGAACTACTCTTTCAAATTTAGTTAAAGATTTTAACTTGAATACAAAAAAGTTATTTTTTTACAGAGTTGAAAAATTCGTGTAAGTAAACATCCGAAAAAAATCTATGGGAACGAAGGTGTGTTTTTATACCTTTAAAAAAAGGGGTATAAAGTATAAATATTCATATTCAGAATAAAGTTTTAAGTTGATTTAACGATGTTAGTCTACCTGTCTGTCTGTGTATTGAAATCACCATGCAGCCCACATTATTTGACGCAGAGCTTCAAAATTTGGCACAACAATATGTGTTGTACCTAGGAGGGTTGAAACTGAAAATTAACCTGTTTATATAGCCCCCATATAACCGTACCTCCCGATATTCGGTATTTTGATAAATCTAGTTCCATTTACCCACGAAATTGTTTCAAATTTGGTATTTAAGATTCACAATAAATAACAATCCTTGCAGTTTAATATTGTCTTAATAGGTTCTCGTTGTGGTATAGCCCCTATTTAACGGTCTTACCCACTTTATGGTTTTTTCTTTTAAAGTTTAACTGCATTATCCACCCAATGGTGGCCGCGTTGGTAACTCGCTTGGCGTTTAAAATTTTCGACTAAAATAGTCCTCAAATTCTTATCAGTAACATGACTAACAAGTAAAAAAGTAGTAAGTTTGGCCGAGCCGAACTTTGAATACCCTCCACCATTTGGAACGAATTAGTAAATTTTCAAAAAAAAAAAATAAATAAAATCCATTAAAAATTCTGTTAAAATCTTTAAAATACCGAATATCGGAATATGCCGATATATGGGAGATATACGATATTGTGAACCTATAGGGGGTAAAGTAATCATAAAGATCTCCTTGTGTAGAATTTCAGAGAATTCCATTGAAAAATGGGTCTAAAATCATCAAAATACCGAATATTGGGGGTACCGTTATTTGGGGACTATACGATATTGTGGACCTATTTAAACAATCCTCTTTTAGGGGCTAAATTACTCACAAGAAACTCCTTGTGTGGAATTTCAGACAATTCCATTGAAAAATGTTGCTAAAATCATCAAGATACCGAATATCGGGGGGTACGGATATATGGGGGCTATACGATATCGTGGACCGATATAGCCCATCTTTGAACTTGAACTGCGTGCAGACAAAAGACAAATCTGTGCAAAATTTTAGCGCCCTATATTTATTTGTTGTGGCTGTAGCGTGATTAAACAGACGGATAGGGCTAAATCGTCTTAGAATTTTAAGCTGATCAAGAATATATATACTTTGTTTGGTCTAAAATTATTATATCGATGAGTTACACACTAACTAATTTTTTTGTTTTTTTTTTTTCGCTGCACAATAATACCGTGCTTGTAATTATGCTCTATAAATTGTATATTTATCATACTAACGCCATCTCCTGTCGACAAAATGAATCATATAAATCATCAGAGATTATCTTGGTTATGAACCACCGAAAAATATGGTTGTAAAATTGGGCTAACAATAGCCAAGACACTGGTAATCAAGAGAAACTGATAATACAAGATAGGAACAGTTTGATGTTACATTTAAAAATTCAAAGCATAGTTTCAGACTGTTAGCATCATTTGTCACACATTAAATTATTAAAATTGATGTTAGCATGGTTTAAGGATCACATTATTGGTGTGTGTCGGCGATAAATTTTATAAAATGAGCAAAGCTGTAGAAAAAGTATGATATTCCAAAATAAAATAATTCATTTCCGATGTTCTCAACAGGTGGCGCTATGTACAAATTAACGATTTGATAATGGCAGAGAATAATGTAGTTAGTTCAGAGTCCTTTGAGTTGCACCTGCTTATTTTAACATACAGTACAATTTTATTACTTTCAATTTTTAAATCATGAATATAATTTTGACAAAAATGTTATCTAACATGTTCGCTTATACGTTCTTCCCAAAAACGCTCTGCAAATTGTAATTTTAGCCAGCCATAATGGAAATGAATTATTCAATAAATATCAAAAAATATTGTTCTCTACAAAAAATGCTTTTGCAAAACGTTAATAAAAGTCTATAAACGTATTTATTTGCATTCAAATGTATACAAAATATGTACATATGAAAGGGAATATTTGAAAGAATATGAGAGTGCATAGATTGTACAGGACAATCGTGGCGGTAGAATATCGCCGAATGGACGATGAGTCAGAGTGAGGGTTGTGTTTTTGGAATTGTATTGAATTTATGCACAGAAATAAATTAATAAAGAGTAGATTGTTCCATTACCCACAAACACACACGCACAAATATATTTCAAGAACACAGCCATTAAAATAAAATTTTAAAAATATGCATACACCTACATACAGATTCAGTGGGTAATTTATGCGTCTATTAAAGCCCATTAAATGAAGGGGCTAAATGTGAACTTATTTGCTTCTGTTACCAATCAGCTGGTACGTACGCCTGTTTCAGGGTAGCACTGTCTACCAATATTGACTCAATTCCCGCAATACTCCCAACATTCGTTTGTGATTAAAGAGCATTCTGTGGGCCGCAACACGAGCCAGAACGTTTTTCATATTTTCCAAATAAATTCCAATATTTTATAAAAATTCCATTTAAGAGTGCAAAAAATGGAAATGGCCTTTACATTTGTGTTCTTCAATGCAGTTTTTATTAAAGCATTAATGCCTTTGTTCTATTATTGGAGCTTGTTATAATATTTGTGTGCGTGTGCGTGCGTGCCTTTTGTACTTGGCCATGGTGAAATTGTTTTATTTTCATTCGCATTGCCATGTGGGAAGTGATATTCAATTTTTTTGCTATTTTTTAAATTTTCATTTGCAAAAAAAAAAAAAAATAAATAAATAAATAAAATGAAATGATATATTCAAGAAAAAAGTCAATTTTTATTTAAATTATATTTCTTTTTTAATCTTCATCGCCCTTTGAATTCAAAGTAGCTTTGGAAGAGAATGTCCATAGTTCTAGGTTAATATAGGTCAATATTGAACAAAAATTAAATAATTTTCTGTTAAATTTTACTTATCCTAATCGTCAAATAAAATCTTATATGTTAAGCTCTTCAATGTGTATGTAAGATTAGCATTTTACGACGATTTAGCTTTGTCTAGCTGTCCATTAGGTGGGGAACTGAAATGTTGTCCATATGTGGTAAGAATGACTCCAAATGTTGGAATAGACTCAATGAATGGAAATTCATTGCTTATATGTTGAATGATTTTTCCAAAATTTCAATGGAATACAGCCTTTGGGATTCATTATTGGTACCTAACCTAATTGCAAAAAGTTTTCACATTTTCCTACTCGCCCCTAACCTTAATTGATATTTGTAAGGCTCTCTCTCCATTTTCCAACAAAAATAGCTGTAATTCGCGGTTTGAGGTTCATAAAAATGCATTATGTAAATTCCAAGTTATGACATTACTCATAATTTTCGACTTTCTGGTAATTCATGCTCTGCTCACAACCTCTTTCAATCTTTAGCTTGCTTGGCTGTGTATCCATTGCTTTTATGTAAAGTTCCCTGCTAATAAATCTCATTTTCCGCCCCCATTCCAAAATAACTTTCCAACCAACTTAATGTCATATGCGGACATTGATTGATATGTACAGCTGCAATCCCTCCACGGGCCTTTCTTAAAAATCGACCAACTACGCATCGGCAAACGCAGCATCACATTGACAAAAGAAACGTCTAAAGCAAAGCGAGATGGGCATCACATGGCCGCCATTTTTTGAGTTGCAACTTGCAACAGCTGCAATCAAAGTTTGCAATTTTACACTTAATTGCTTTCAATTAAGCAGAAGTGACTCTCCGGCCGTTATGTCCTTTCAATTAAAATACCACTGTGTTAAAAGTGTGGTGGGTCTGTGATAAAATCAATTGTTAAGAGAAACGAAAATGCCGACTATGGGCCAGAACAGGGGGAGAACCAAAGAGTGGCAAATACACATATCCAGAATAAAGAAATTAATGTTGTTGTTGTTGTTGTTGCTGCTGCTGTTGTTGCTGATGGAAATTACAGTTGCTGCTGTTGCTCGTTTTACCACTGACCAGAAAAAACATTGTTATCTTCCTTGTTGTTATTGGTAGGGTTGGCCAAAAGAAATGTATTTACAACAAGTACACATGCATGTTTGAATATCCGCAAACCAGCACACACACATGTGCACAGAGACACACACACACACACTCATAGTCAAATGGCATGCGTTGATGTAAGTATATAATGTATGTGGGTTCGGTATTCTGGTGGTTAAATGTTGCTGCTGTTGTTGGTCGTCGGTCGGTCGATTGGTTGCTTGGTCTGTTGTTATATGTCAACAACATGCCACAAACCGAGTAAACAAACTATTTCTGCCGTTGCCTTCCCACATTACATTTTGGGTGTGGGGGTGGACATATAATGGAAGAGGGGGGATTTTCACTTCGATGCCAGCCAGCCAGCCAACCAACCAACAACATAAACAATTGCCCAACAACATTTTATGCGAATGCCAAAACAGGCACAGCTAAACAATCTGTTGCTGTTGGTATTGCACTTGGCCGTAAAGAAATTTGTTAATCAATTGCCGGACTGCATGGACAGGGTGGCGTTTAATATTCGGTAACTCACCCACCCACCTTCTGTGGCTTTCTTTTGACTACCTCAGACCGCATTAAAACTCCAACCCTTCGTCCATTCTCCCTTTACTTTTACTTCATAATCAATGTTATTTTCATATTCAATGTTATGCGTTGCACATGGACCAGGGTAGTGATGATGAGGCAAAAAAAAAAAACAACAAAAAATATTGCCACAACTTCTGTAAACATTTTCAAAAACAGCAATGTAAACACAACACAAACAAGTTAGAAACAATTTGCCACCATCCTTGCCTGCTGCAAAACTAACTGGACGATGATTTGAAACTTACAATACTTGCATAAAATTACCATATCCCTGCCTCCCCTCCTGGTCTCTGACACACTCCTCGTCTCTCTGGCAATAGGCTCTGACTTTGGGTATGTCAGTGTGCGGATAGCTTGGTCGGCCACCCCATGGCGAGACATGTGATGTGGCAGTGAGAGTTTTGGGTGGGTGTGTGTGTGGGGGGCAGGGGGGAAATTAAAAGAGAATTTTCTGTCGAAATATTTTGCTAAAATACAAGTCGATCAGTCAAAACACATCAGGAAGATGTGGGTTGGGTTTTAGTGAATGAGAGAATGCATGCATGCAGCATGCATTACAGTCACTTTATTTACACATACGACGTTGGCGCTCATAGGCTTTCACACTAGCACACATACCCTGGCAAAATTGCCAACGACTCTGATGTGACAGCAAATGGGACAAAGGCATGTTTATTAAGGTGCTTCCAGAGGAAAATCAGGGAGAATTTTTCATTTCTATCAAGTAAAATTGTGTTAGTACTCGACAGACCAAATTATCACCAAGGTCCAGAATCTTCAGAGGTTGCGTGGACATTCTCATAAATAAATATCCAGTAATTTGAGGCCTGTTTATGTCTGTAGAAAAGGTAATGAGGCATTGGTACAATTATCAAGGTAGCCATGTATATGCCTGAATATGCTGAAATTAGAAATTGGAATCAGTATTTTTAAAAATTCAGACCTGGGGCTCTATTCCTTTTCTATAAAGCATAGAAATTAAAAATATGAAGGAATTCTTTAAATTAAATGAAAATGTTTACAAAGAAAATGTTCTTAATTTTTTTGAATAATACAAAAATTTAAAAAATGTGGCCCTTAAAATGACCCAGAAAAATTGTGTTCAAATGAACACTCACCCACCCTAATGTCATCATTTACTGGGAGAATGTTCAACTATGACAGCAGAGGAGGCCTATGCAAAATTTTATGCAAATTTTCATTTGACAAGGGTTAACCAAACACACACTGAGTTCTGAACTCTGTAGCTCGTATGTGTGAGATGTAGGCATCAGTTTTTTGATTGAAAAACTGAAATGGAAATAGCAACAACAATAATAACAACGACAACGACAACGACAAGGATGTACAAATGACCCTAGCCTACAGGATGCATGCAGTGGCCTTGCCACAAGCATCAACCACGGAACATGCAATACCGCAACAACATCACAACGCTTTGCCTAAACAAACCTAAACAGCAAACTTTCCACACGGATACAGGGACATATCCCATCCAACATGGTTTCAGATGACGACGACGACAACGATGATGATGATGATTTGTACACGATAACCGATATTGGCCAAAATGCAAGTGTGTTCATATGTCCAGTTCGTGGATGTGGAGAAGAAGAAGAAGATGGAAGCATGAAAAAAATGTTTCCCCGTTAAGATGACCTGCAGCTCATATCAGTCGTTCTGAGGTATCAGAGGTTAAACTGCTAAAGGTATAGATCAGTTAACGAAGGATATTGCCGTTTTCTGTTGATTGTTGCTGCGAGCGTTTCATGGCCTCATCAGCATCATTTCGTTGCAATTGCAAAAGTAGAACCAACACACACACACACGCACACACTTCAACTGAAACTCTTTGGCAAGTAGGGCAAGAGCGGCATCACTGAAATGCAAATGCGAGCATGTAAAATTGGAAAACATCCTTGTTCTTTGTGAATGGCCCAAAATAATGTTATTGCTGTTCTACATAAATGGTAATGGCAGTATCGAGGAGAACGGGCAACGATACCAAGCATGTAAAGCAATTTGCCATACACGTATTGTTACTGAAATTAGTTCATATCTATGAATAGGCTTTGCAAATTTTTGATATATTTTATGGACTCGAGTTGGAGTTTCAAATATTCAAATGAGTATTAGTATTGTTTTTGCCCCCTCGCCTCCCCTCAGGTCATACTTGGGCAGTTTTTCTAGTTTTGTTAACAACACTGCCAACAAATGTTTATTCACCAAACAATGTCTGCCTCGGGCCGGTCCATTGAAATGTGAATATATTTTTAATTGATTAGAATATTCAGGAATTGCGGTTGGGTAAATAAATAGATCAAGTTTATATCAGTGAAGAAGCATGGAGGTTGTACGTTAGTGAACGTTAATTGTTCCACGCATAAAAATCGAACTGGAATTATTTCATAGTAAATTTACTTCATAAGTTATTTAACCTTTGGATTTATGTATATACATTTTGACAATGAGATGTTGTCGAAGGTATAATTTTGAAAAAAGTCGTAAATATGAGATTGCAGATACCTTGATAAATCTTCCATTATGATGTCCTTCGATATGCAAAAAGATTTTGAAAAACAACTCATGTCAATTCCCTTTACATATTTTTGTGCTATTGCATATTTGAGCTTGAGTTTACAAATCTGACGTGTCTCATAGAAATTCCATACAAATGCCTGTAGACAATGTTATCCATCAAAACTGAAAAATCCCTGAAGTGTCCATAAAAATGCTCTTAAATTAAAATAAAAATTTGTATTTAAATTATAAACAAGTTTTTGAATCCCCAGACCAACATAAATGAAGGACCTTTATGGATGAATGTAAAGGTTATTCCTGTGAGAGTTTTGTCTTGCCTGGCAAACTTCCTCACAGCTATGAAGAAAGAGAAACATATCATTTTGATTTTATTACAGAAATTGTATTAAAAGTCTATTTTATGAGGTTGTTAATAAAACAGATTTTATGTTAATATATGCAAAGGTGAAGTAGTATGATATAGATGAATGTGAGCACATACTAGCTCTACTGGAAATTGTATATCCATGACTGGGTGATCCTTTAAATGTGGTTGTCCTTTGGGGGCTTGTGTGCATAATTATTAATATGGAAATGAAAATTTCGTAGTTAAATAAGGCAACTATCATCAGCATAAATCTAAGTTAGGTTGTAACGAATATTAGAATAATAGTTATTTTGTGAGTTTGAAGCAGCGGCGGGTAGTTCAAATTCTGCATATTCTATACAGGTATGGTATGGCCCTTATATAACGTAATTTCCACATTTTAGGGATTTCAGATTAGGTGATTGGGCTATAAATCAAGTTTTCACAAGTGTAAAAAAATTTAGATTTAAACGTAACGTAATATTTACAAGCATAAATTGCCTATCCTACAAAGTCATTTGCCGAATTAGTTTAAGGAACAAAAATTTCAAAGAAAAACAGTTAAATAAGTTAAAGTTGTTTTAATCCAATTATAGCTCCCCTGTTTTAACTTCTTCATTGAACGAATAAGGTACCTTCATTGGAGCTGTTACTCTCCTATTGTGGAATTAGAAAGATATTCAAGCTTTGGATCGTTACACCCCATGTTTCTGTTCCTACTCTAATCCTATTCTCATACATACCTACATATATTTATATTAATATTTTACATCATATTGTTATTTTAATGTGTTGGCAATAGTGTGTTTTATAGTTGTTGGTGTTAGAATACAAGAGTGTGTGAGTGTGATTTCTGTTTGGCTGTGTGACTATGGCTTGAATGTAGTGTTTTATGATGTTGTTTAACACGTATTAATTACAAATGCAAATAAAAGGGTTCTAATGTTCTTCAACAACCACAGCCACATCCCCAGCCACAACTACAGACACAACGCAAATAAACAAACGAGAGCTGCTAACTTTGACACAGCACACATTTCAAAGGTGGCTGGCTCAGTTAGGTGCGTGCAAATTAACGTGAAATTCCATTAGTTTGGGTGTCGTTGCCGTTGAAACAATGCCATAAAGAAGCGAACGTGTAAATGTATGCAAATTAGCTGAGTGTTATAAAGTGTCACATGATTAGTGGCAGTGGGAATACATTTATGACTCATAAATATCATAGAGCACATGAAAGTGGTTTTGCACAAAACGCAAGACTTCCGGTGTGTACAGCTACTTCTCCTTTTCTCTCGCTCTCGACTCGATTCCATTCCACAGCCTTTTTCTAGATCCGTCATTTATTTTGCATTGAAAACTTATACCTACTTGACATTTCAACGAGAATAAGAATTGATCAATTTCCTTGGGCAAATAATAAAATTACGACACGGACATGTCCGCTCAAGCGGAAAGCAGCTCGCAAGAAAAAACGCTCACAATTACAATCCAATGGCAAGCTCTAACTGAATGAATTCATTTCAATTTCGCTGTAGCATGTTTTAATTATTCACTTCAAAGTTTGACTTTCATGTCGAAGTAAGAAAATTAATGCGAAAAGAAGCGAAAGAAAAAAAGTAACACTGCCTAAAGTGGTAATGGATATTGACACATTTTCTTTCGTTTGTTTGCTTGCTTGCTTGCTTGGCAGAGGCTTTGCTTTGCTTGGCCGCTACAACATTTCACGAAGCGGAGAAGAAAGCAAACTTCATTATTATTACTGTACAAGTTGCACAGGACGCGGAGAATTGTGTCAATATTAATTTGCACAAGGAACCGTTAAAAAGTTAAAATTCCACAATCGGCTATCCGTTGGAAAACTTTTCCGGCTGTCACTTAATACTTACTGCCACCACAAAGCCAAATTGCCGGTGGCAACAACTGAAAAATACGGGGAAGAAGAAGATGCACAAACACTGCTGGGAACTGTCGTTACTTGACAATGGAAAGGATATTTGTCTAAAGAACGGAATTGATTACAGGGATCCGGTGATTGGTCGGTCACTGTAATCAAATGGAAATTAATGATTAGCTTCTAATTAAGACGAGCGTTTTTTTATGTTTCTTTTCAACAAAACTGAGGTGTGGGGTAAATTTCAGGTGGTAGGCTGGATCTGTCAGAGAATTTGTTGAGGCTTCATTTCTTTACAAGTAGAAGTAGGGGTTTCCGAACGTAGTCGATTGAAATTTGGAATGTCGATTTCAAGGGATAGTGAGATTTTATATCTATTTCGCTCTTAGAACAAACTCTTACTCCATTTCGAGCAATTCGACTCCCACTCTAATTTTTGCAAACAGTAGTGATTTGGGAGAGCTCCCTCACAAAACAAAGGAGTGAAGAGTGGACTCCACATAATACTCCCACTCTTCGAGCATACCCACTTGCCTTTATTGCACTCGGTCGGAGTTTTTTAGTTTCGTAGCTTTCAGATATTGTTAAATACGAAATAAAAGATAATGACTTTTCATATTAAATTTTTAGTTTCTGCAAATTAGTTTTTTTATTTGTCACTAAAATTTCAACCAAAAACTAAAGGTGAATTAGAATAATGACTCATATTGTCCCTGCATAGAAATTTCCATACAAATGTTAACAAATTCCAAAAACCAATATTTTTTTGCCCTGCTCCTTCTAACAACACACCGACTTGTCTTGGCTTTTCAAAATGTATCTGTGTATTGTAAAGGTCGATATTTGCTTGTATTGATATAATGTATTCTGTTAATACAAAATCTCAATTACTCACTCTCTTCGATTGTGGTTTTTGTCAATTAACTTTAGGCATAAGTAATTTATGTACTTGTTTTACACATTAGAAGGCAGAAACACACACACACATACACGCACACACACACCTAGACAGGCATCCATGGCAAAAGGGATCCAATAACAGGAAATGCAAATAGACCTCCTTATTATGTATGGAAAACCACAAGACCATCTGCCAGAGTACAGCTAGGCTCAGAAAGGATACTAATACACAATTAAAGTAATCATTGAAAGGACCCTGTAGGGGCAACAGAATAGCCCTTTAAAGGGGAACTTGCTAAGAATACCGACTCAGGAAAAATTACTGTAATTATTTGAGTATTTTTCATAGCCAGAGTTTAAAAATTAGAAAAGTGGCAAAGTCATCATCACAACACTATTTCTTTACTTCAAGCGCCCTTAGAGGTGCATATGCGTACATCCGTATACAACAGTCAGGATGTGTTCTGTAATGGCAACAAATCTTTGCTGCTGCTTTTGCACCAATCTTACCACATATTCGTCTCAGCACTTGCATACTTGTGGCCAAGGCACGTGGTCGGTTGTGGAGCAGTAAATTTTATTTCCACCATTCCACACCCCGCCATTGGATGGTAGAGGAAAAACCAAATTAATTTTTGTTGTGGCTTTCAGAACAGCAATATAACAAAAATACCTTCCATTCGACTTGTTTCTGTTTTGTCTTCTCATTTTCCAGCCGAGAACTCGAAGCGAGCGGCAGACATGCAGATGTCTTGAAGAGGCTAAAAGCCGCATAATGTTACACCTGTGTTTAGTCTGAGGATGTGTGCGTTGTGGTTTCCTGGCATATGTAGAATGCGGAAGTCAAGAGTACTACTACAACTGATGTTATTTAAATAATTACCAACAACAACAACGACAAAAACAACGACGCAACCAGCACAGAACAACGGTGAAGTTGCCGCATCAACACTTTGCATATTAAATTTAAAGTTGTTGGCAATTCCAGTGGAGTTGTGTTTTATTGTCTAACATAATAGGCTGGGAAATTGCAGTAAATTGAGTCGATGTCTGGAAATTCTATACTCGAGCAATAGTCAAGGAGGGCGAGCCAAATGACAGTCTCCTATGCAGCTGAAGTGGCCCAGTGTACTGGATTTGGGTGTTTCCCAAAACTTCTACTCAGGTAAGCTCTGTGGATGGAGGTTCTCCAAATACAGTTGTTATTTCTTTCTTTAGGTGGCGTGCCAGCATCTATAAACTTATATGGCTGGACCTATGCATATATCTAAGCATTTACTATGCCCTCAATTTCACCTATCGCTTCTACATGAATGAATCACAAAAGCAGTAAGTGCAATGACTCTATCACGATAGAGTTCTCAATATATTGTGTATCGACTTCTTTCCAGATTTTTTGAAACAATTGTCGTTTATTGCTACAGCAGCATATCGTTGATTCCCATTATGTTTGTGTTGGGATTCTATGTCTCTGTCGTTGTAAAACGTTGGTGGGAACAATATATGACCCTGCCCTGGCCAGACAGTACTGCCGTCTATGTCTCATCGCTGATTAGGGGCCAGGATGATAATGGTCGTAAGATGCGCCGCACTATAATGCGTTATGTGTGCCTGAGTCTCACCATGGTACTGACGAGAATATCACCGCGTGTCAAGAAACGCTTTCCAACCCTGGACCATTTGGTCGATGCCGGTCTTTTGGTGGAGAACGAGAAACAAATCTTAAAATCTATGAATGAAAAATTTGCCAAACATCCAAAGCACTGGATGCCCATTGTCTGGGCCTCGGCAATTGTGACAAGGGCACGTAAAGAGGGAAGAATCCGTGACGATTCGTCGCTGAAAACTTTGATAGATGCTTTGAATAGCTTTCGTGAGAAGTGTATGGTTTTGACATTCTACGATACCATGAGCATTCCTTTGGTTTACACCCAGGTGGTGACCTTGGCGGTATATACCTTCTTTTTGGCTTCAGTTTTTGGGCGCCAATGGACGGGACAAACAGATCCCGATGGTATTATGAACATTGTAGATTATTTCTTTCCCATATTTACGGTATTGGAATTCATGTTCTTCATGGGTTGGCTGAAGGTTGCCGAGTCACTTATATGTCCTTTTGGCGAGGACGATGATGATTTTGAGGTAAAAATCTGCAGAAATAAAATTAGTTTTAATGTTTTAATGCACTGGACAATTTTTCAGTTGAATTGGTTAATTGACCGTAATTTGCAAGTTTCCTATCTCATTGTTGACGAAATGCATAATGAACATCCGGAGCTTTTGAAGGATCAGTATTGGCAAAGTTTTTACCAAAAGCAAACTGGGGATCCGCCACTACATTCTACGGCAAAATTGGGTGAAACTGAATCAAGGAATACATTGCTTAGTGGCAACATTTTGGTAGCTAGTTTTCTTACATTTTGCCGTAGGTGAAGTGGATTTCAAATGTTCTTTATTGTAGGATTCTCTTACTAATTTCTTTTTGAAGCGTGGCAGCAAAACAAATTCACAATATGATGAAAATGTGAAGGAATTGGAATCTACCATAAAGCAATACTTTGATGATGACAAGTTTAAAATATTCCATGATTCAGAAGAAAGAAATACAAATTTAAACTTAAAAACCAGTAGCAGTGAATGTAGAGCCTCATCGCCAAGCATAAATGACAGTCCTGATGAATTTGAACAGCTCAAGTCCAAGAGAGCTGAGGAAAGACTTCAAAGGAAGCATCTAATTCTTACAATACCAAGTGTCAAAATATCTGACACCGATCGAAAGTCTCAGATCTCTGAGACAATTAATGCCTCATCTTCGCACCAATCCTTTCAACAAAGCCTTGACAATAGCTCTGAAAACACTGGAGAAACAAAAAAGAATATTTAAAAACTACTTTGTAACATGTAACAAAGAAAATTAAAAACAATATTTTTGACAAATAAATATATTATTTTTTGCAATTTGCATTTGAGTTGTCATGACTGTAACCTATACCGCAGAAGTTGCAACATGCAAGAAATTCGGTTGCTTTGTAAAATTGCTGGCAAGGTAGGGAACAAGAGAGATGAGTGGTTGGATGGTGAAATGAAAGAAATTAATCTAAGCCCTTTTAACTGCAGATGGAGAGGAAGCATTTACAAATTGGTCTGGATGGATTTGCTACTATTTCTCGCTTTATACTACGGAATTAATTTGATATATATTTATTTACTGGATAAAGATTCCCAGAAGTAAGTGGAGATTGGGAAGCAGTGATACCTATTTATGGATTATTGATTTCCTTTCGAACAGGACCTTCGAAAGTGTGGTGTACTATTGTGCCAGTTACAGCAGCCTGATACCGCTCTCATTTGTTTTGGGTTTCTATGTCAATTTGGTGATGACCCGATGGTGGGAGCAGTACATAACCATCCCTTGGCCGGACTCGGTGGCAGTCTATGTCAGTGCCCATGTTCATGACCAGGACGAGCGCGGTCGTGTCATGCGTCGCACAGTCATGCGTTACGTCTGTCTATGTCTGACAATAGTCTTCACCATGATCTCGCCCTGTGTCAAGAAACGATTTCCGAAAATGAAACATTTGGTTGAGGCCGGCCTCCTGCTGGAGAATGAGAAGAAAATCATTGAGTCAATGGATGTGGCCTTTCCAAAGTATCCCAAACATTGGATGCCAATTATATGGGCGGCCAGTATAATTACAAGGGCACGCAACGAGGGTCTGATACGGGATGATTTTGCGGTTAAGACCATTATAGATGAACTGAATAGCTTCCGTGGTCGCTGTGGCACCCTTATGTACTATGACTTTATCAACATTCCCTTGGTCTATACGCAAGTTGTGACCATTGCCGTGTACTCGTTTTTCGTGTGCAGTCTTTTGGCCCATCAATGGACTGAGTTCAAGAAAAACACCTACGAGGGCTTGGACTTCTACATGCCACTCTTTATTACATTGCAGTTTTTCTTCTACATGGGCTGGCTAAAGGTGGCTGAAACATTGATTAATCCCTTTGGAGAAGACGATGATGATTTTGAGGTGATTTCCAAAGCATCTTAAATAATGGTGAAATTTAAATCCCTGCATTCTAGGTTAACTGGATGATTGATCGCAATTTGCAAGTGTCCTATTTGATCGTTGATGAAATGCACCATGAACATCCGGAGTTGGTGAAGGACCAGTACTGGGATGATGTCTATCCCAATGAGTTACCCTATGAATCAGAGGCCAAAAGAGAACAACATCCCGAGCACTCAACAGCCAAATATGATGTGGACGAATCCTTGGAACAGTCTTTTAATAAAATATACCCGGTAGGTTTAAATTTAATCGGATTTATCAGAGAAATTTAATATGAATATACCTTAGAGTGGGGAAACGGGATCTGCCATCGATTCTCTGGGTAGTATTGAAGGTGA
The DNA here is from genome assembly GCF_030504385.1 of Musca domestica. Taxonomy (NCBI): domain Eukaryota; kingdom Metazoa; phylum Arthropoda; class Insecta; order Diptera; family Muscidae; genus Musca; species Musca domestica. The sequence continues at coordinate 372,522 of NW_026712232.1, forward strand.
GATTTTGAATAGAGTGCTAGAAAAGCGTTCTTCGGAGCCTCTCTTACAAGAAAATTCCTCCTCGGATGTGGAAAGTGTACAAAAAATCGTGTCTTATAGATCATCAGAGTTTTCGGAAAATATTTTATGGAAGAAGGACGAAAATGATGGTAAATCACAAATAACTTTAGATACTATTTCCGAAGATAAACGATTAGAACATGAGAAAAGCGAAATAATGGGTGAAGAAGAATCTTGCCAGGAGGAAGGAGAAGAAGTCCAGGATACATACGAAAGTGGTAAGTTAAGTAAAGTTATAATTTAAATATAAATTTTTTGACGTTAGGTCCCCTTTAAAGAGACTGAAGTTGATCCCTTTGAGCAGTTACGCCTGGAACGTCAATGGCAACGCATCCAGAGAATGCATGATTTTCTTCAACGTTATTTTGGTCCACATTTCAAAATTGAAATGCCACAGGTTATTCCAGATAATGGAACCTTAACGAAAAGTAGGAAGGCATGTAGGAAGAGGACGAAGGAAGAATCCAACTCTGTGGAAAATAATACTTCAATGGAATCAAATTTGAGAGAAATTCTTGATAACCTTCCTATTAAAGGAATGCAGATACCCAGTGATGTATCAATGCCATTCCTTGTTGATGATGGAACTTCGCCAATGAGTTCGGCAAAAAGTTACTCCACAGCTGGTATTTCTGAATAGAATTCTTTGGAGACATACCTCCTTCTTATTGAATAGCGCAGCATTTTAATAATTTACCACACAATTTAATGTAATTCCTTGTATCTAGAATGAATTATTTAATTTTTATATTTATTGCTTTTAATAAACTAAAATTGTGTTCCACATATTTCATGCCCCTACTTTTGACCAGGAAAATGAGCAATCCTCAGCGTACACTTAACACTGTCAAAGTGCAGTTCCTTCCTCATGTGGTCATGGGCAGGAGTAGTATAACCACTTCCACAAGAGAAATAAATAACGGTTAATATCTTTGGGTCTTCCTTGGGTCTGGTGTTGCCAAAAAACATTATTTTAGCTCTCCACGACCCCATAGCAGTGGCGTTCACATCCCCATCCATATAAACTGTTATGTTTTATAAGTATTGCAGATGATTCGTTGATAGGTTCCAATGGAACCTAACCACACCAACCAAATGTGTGCACATTCATATATCATTGTTGCTGAGATTGTTGTTGTTGTTGTTGCTGTTGTTCTTGGGGAGAGTCTGTCTAAGGATATGAAAATATGAAATTGCTTTACACTCGAAAGCTCATTAAGTCGATTTATATGGCAAGCCATAAATTGTTGCAGCTAAATGTTCATCGTTTACAGTTATGCGAACGGCAACGACATTTACAGTTAACAATATAGGCACTGGAGGCAACACGAGATATATTTTGCCAGAGCCACATAAGGTCACTCATATGAAAAATTCCTATCAAATTTCCTTAGAAGTCAACCAAATAAATTTCATCACATTTTCCCATCCCGCAATCCTCATCATCAAAGGAAAGGGAAGAAAAAACAAAACTGAATTTCCACAAAAAACCTTGTTCTTGGAACTGCAAAACCATTTGTCAATTCTTCAAATCCTACTGAAAGTCAAATGATTTCCACATGTATTCAACAATGAGGGGAGTTTGTTTTTTTTTCTCGGTTTTTTTTTTTTTTTTTTGAATTGGATGATAAATTTGATAAGAAATATGAAATATTGAAATGTAGAAAATGCTCATATGCGAATTGTAAGTGTCATAAAGATTTGCAAGAGTTATTAAGCATAGACTGAGGAAAAATGAATGAAAATTGGAAATGATGTGATAATTTATTATGTTGAAAAAATGAAAAAAAAGTTGATTTAAATAGATATCAGAGAAGAAAAAATGTGTTGATTAAAAAAAATATAATCACAGAAATGGAAAAATGAATTTCATATACTAACATATTGTACTCAAAAGGGTCTAGATTGATAACTTGGCGCCCAACTTGAAAATTAATTTTTGAATATGCCTTTCTTATAATAGCAAAATATTATCCAATTGTTATCACCACTATTCGCTGTTTTTCTGGAGGCATGTGTATTCCTGTCACAAGTACAACTTTAGTTTTTCGGTGGAAAATCAATGATCTTCATTACTAAAAACCCTTTCTGAATTCAAATATATTCTTATGAGGTTGTCGTGCATCAATCTAAGCGAATATCAGTCCGGAAGGACAATACTGTCCAAGAAGAGAGAGGCGAACATTATTCCTATGCATATTCATGCCATAACGACATACTTTTTTGATAATCGACATATTTGGTCTGTTCCGGAGCTGCACGATTTTCCCTTTATGATATCCGAGAAAAGATTCTTGCAGGCTCTGGAACATTCTCATTGTCTTTTTTCAAAATTGACAATATATACCCTCCGGGCTGTGTTTCTGCAGTTTTACGAAACTGTTCTACCTCCTCATTGTATCATAATAATAATGTATACTTATTTTAATTAATACTCATTTTTAAACGTCTCCACTAAACTTCAAAAATATTTAAAATAATCGTTTATATTTTACATATTTAGTAAAATAAAAATTAGGTACTTATTTTTATGGTGCGTACCGTATAGAATTTTCATGCGATTTACATGCATTAAAGTCACATACTAACACAATGAAGCTCATTGGTAATTATACTCTCATACCCACACACATGTACAACACAAATGTCTTCCGCTGAGATGCGTATTATTATTGTTATTTAACGCGTCGCAGAGTTTTCTTATTGTTTTTATGGAAATTACCATGCCAGCCAAGCGATACCACCCATGCCGTTGGCCCAAACACACCATGTTTGACTCCAGACATTCTGTCAAAGTCACGCGAGATATTGACATTGGGTTGTGCCGTTGAAGCAAGAAAAAACAACTCAAGGATATATTGGAATTGCATAGCAAAATATTTCCAGCCTAATATATTACATTCACATCCATATGTATACATGTGAGTATATGTTCCGGCATTCCATCTACATACATATAAATATAAAATAATAATGACTTAACTCTCAGGAGAAATCTATCATGCAAAGCCAATGACAACAACACACCGCTGCCATCATAAAAACAGGGGACAAAGAAGCCAAACAAAAGCAAACTTAAAATCAAAATAATGGCATAAAAATGAATTATCCGCTTTTTCTGGTAGATTTTTTTTGGGGGGGAATTCCATTAGCATGTGTGAGTGTGTCGACCCGGAAATGTTTTCCCAAATTCCTTTGCCATTATGTCAATTATGTGTGAGACACGAACTGAATGATGTATGCCCTCGATCCCTTGGCCCAAGGCACAGTTGGCCGCCACCACACTGTCATATTTACTCACATATATCCATCCATTACTATGCCCTCGCCGCCGCCTTTGTGGGAACGACACATAATAAATGGCAAAAACTGAAAACTAATTAAAAAATAAATTCGCAAAAAAACGACTGCAAGTCTGGACCACATTTACAAGACCACTGATGTTAATTTTTTTATAAAATATTTCTGGAAATTGTTGCGGTTTTATTCAATAAAAATTTTACTGTATTGCTTGAAATTAGTAACATTTAATTGCGAGCATACACGCACAAAGAAACTCGCACACACTCACACATACACCGGCAGTTACGCATATTTGCGTACAACAAATAAATTGATTGCCAATTAAACAAAAAATTGCCGTTAGTGAGATTCTCTCTAAATAAAATTCAAATTCCAATAAATTCGTTTTTGTAAAACTACGACGATAACGAATTTTCTTTGATTGCATGTAATTTAGTTGCGATGTAACCAACCAATTGTTTTTAATGAAACATTTGACCAATTTGGGTTTTTTGTTGTTTCGTGAAATGTCTACACTGGTGATAATTGGAATAGAGGCAGGACATTTTTCTGAAGTTTTTGGTGTGATTATAAATTTTGTGGAGGAACCGACAGATAAAAAAGATATTTTAGATCCCGAGAAGCCAGGGTGATTTTTCGCAAGATTTGACTGAAATCTTTGAATTCCCAAAAATTGCGGCAGAAATTCATTCTCAATGAACCTTTTCGCAGAGAAAGTTATAGCCATATTGAAGATATGCTTGGAATAGAAGTACTCAAAATATTATGGTCCCCCAAGGATTTTTACCTATAATAAATGTTGTCGAAAAGAGTAAACTTTTCTGCTACGAATTCAAAATTGACATTCTTTAAAATACCGAGAATCAGAATGTACCCTATTTGCATAAATAATATAAATTAATTTTGACTTGTATGACTCTTTAAGAGGTATATAGCGAAATAATGAACTATTTTCGAAAATTATTTTTTTTTTCAATTTAAGCATCTGTAATTGGTAAAAATTTTTCGATCTACAAACTTTATAGAAAATAAGACACTTCATTTAAATTTTAAGTGAGTAATTGTCAATCAAAATATTGACTTCTTGTGTGTGTGGAGTAGACGGATAAGCGCCATTTCACATTTTTTGTCGATTTAACGATGTCCGTCTGTCTGTCTGTCCGTCTGTCCGTCTGTTTGTTGAAATCACGAGACAGCCCACATTATTTGACGTAGAGCGCCAAAATTTAGCAGAGCTATTTGCATTGTGTCTAGGATGGTTGGTATTGAAAATGAGATATATCGGTCCACGTTGTGGTATAGCCCCCATATAAAGGTACCTCCCGATATTCGTTATTTTAGTTTTTTTTGCCACATTTTTTCACGGATTTGTCTAAAAATTGGTATTTGTGGGTCATAATGGGTTCCAGCTCCGGTGGCGAAACATTGCATGCATGGGTCCATGATTTGATATAGCCCCCATATAACGGTACATCCCGATATTCGGTATTTTTATGGTTTTTGCCACATTTTTTCACTGATTTGTCTAAAAATTGGTATTTGTGGGTCATAATGGGTCCTAGTAATTATAGGTCCACGTTTTGGTATAGCCCCCATATAACGGTACCTCCCGATATTCGGTAATTTAATGGTTTTTGCCACATTTCTTCTAATGTTTCTTTTACCCTAAGGTGGAGGGTATTAAAAGTTTGGCCCCGCCGAACTTAATGTTTTTTACTTGTTTGTAAGATAAATCATTTTCTTTAAAACCTTGTAGGGGACGAACCGACATTCCATCATCATCAAACTCAATCTAAGGTTGGTGAAAATATTAACCAAAATTGAGACGAAATTGGAAACACCCTCTTGAACTCACAGACAGACCGGCAGATAGCGGTAGATAGACTCCAAAATTTCGGAAACGAATATCGTCCACACATTTTGTCACTATCAAATGGTATATATCCCTTGCAGCCCGATGGGGTATTAAAATTTCCCAAAACTTTGCTTTGAGTTATTCAGTCTTGAGGTTTGCCATATTATTTTAGCTCTCAGGGTATGGCCAATTACAATTGCAGTCATTACGCAGTACATACTCAACCGCATCATGGAAGTGCAAAATACCAATGCTCAGATTACAGCATCACTTGCAAATGGACTGACCGGTCTACTGGCCGGCCGACACACAGGCGACTGACGGACACGCCAACTATGCACATACACACATACATACATGCATGCATACAAAGTCAATACGGAAATGTTAAAACGAAGTTATGTATTTGATTGGATTGATTATATTTTTGCCTGAATAAATTTAAACATAATTGCCAATTAACACTTTTTCGACGTAATGCTTTGATGATTGATGACAAACGCCCGCACTCACACACACACACACACACATACAGACATGGCTATACAATGGCATTTGGAGGAATAAGTGTATCACATTGCCGGTTGCCATTGCCGCAAGTGTAGCAGAGTTATTGCCAATTTAAACATGTTAACCCAACAGAGAACAACAACAACAGCAGCAGCAGCAACAACATCAGTCAATCATGCAACAACCATTGGCCACATTGTGCACGTTTTTATCCTGATGAACTGAACTTTCTCTCTTAGCAACCATACCAATGTCAACGTCAATCCACCACCACCGTTTACAACACACACATACAAATGCACACAAGCGAACAGCAGTATCCCCAGTCCAGAAATCACTGCTTCAATGGTCGCCTACGAATCGGTGGTGGTAGCGGTGGTCGGAGGTCGTTTTGACCAAATGAGTACTGCTTGCTGGCTCATAAAGACCTGCCGAACACATCAAATCATATTTGGATCGCACGGCAGGGTATCGTTAACACGGCGCTCTGGATTTCACACTGACCGCTTGACTGATTGCCGACGACCAAAGCGTGTCCACTGTTGAAGTCCAAATTGGCAAAAATTATTGAAGCATCGATATATGACATTTAACAAACGCTTTTATGTCAAAATATGTGCACACACATGTATGTGTGTATGTATTTGTTTGTATGTTGGACGAATATATTTTCATTGAGCATTTCAGCCATTGTCCAAAGTAGTGTTGGTTTTGTGTTGATGTTGCTGCTGCTGCTACTGATGGTGTTGAAACCAATCATTGTTGTTTATAACATTTAATTAAATGAATATTCAAATAGAACGATAGGTTAATTGCAAGCATTCGCGCGTATGTGTGTGTGTGTGCGGGTTGGTGTATGAGTGGATAGCCTTGCTTGTAGCGCACACTAAAAACAAATGAACCAAAGAAGAGGGCAAAAAAAAAAAAAACACAACTCAAAAAGGAAAAAAAAAATACAAGAGAATTATCTACAATATGCTTTGATTGAACAACATCTGCAGTGTCCATAATACAATTTTTAGCTTTAATTGAAAACTAAGAATATGAAAAACGATATCGAGTAATTGGCTTCACATTCACATTAAAGGAGCAAATTTAATCAACCCCCCTTGATGTAACATATGGCAAATGTGTGTGTGCCGGGTAGATTGAGATATGCGAACGAATTATTTCAAAGGAGAGTTTTTACCACCTTTTTATACCCGTATAGCTACAGATATTATATATCTCTATATGGGCAAAATGTGCCCCCTTTGAATGAATGGTGGACAAAATATATTTCAGGAAATAACTCTAAAAAAAGGGATATCCTTATTGGACCAAATTTGGTACATTTTACCAAAGTAAGACCGGGTTCGGAAATGGACATATCAGTCTACTTTTTTGGCAACCCTCTCATAAATGTTAACAATTTTATTGAACAAAATCATCAATAAATAAATGCAAATCCTATAGGACATTGGTCGGGTGAGAAAAATTTTGAATAATAAGAACTCTCGTAACATGTATAATCGACGTCCAATTTTCTCCAAATTTAACACCGCCCAATATTTTGAGCTGTGTTTGAGCAAGTGTGAAAATCAAATATATCAGTCCATTATTTCTGGTACCTCTTCCACAAAAGTATAAAAAAAATTTATCTTGAGTGGTGGTAGTATACGATGTATTAAAAATTTGCAGATCGTAAGACTTACATGAGTCATAAGTAAGATTGAAAAATGAACACCCATTCCTGTACTTGCGACACAAGAGCTCAAAAGTTTAAATGGAAATTTCCCTCTTAAAGTGAGAAATCAATATCTGATTTCTTTAATGTTTACACATCTCAATATTTCTAGTGTGAAAATGGAATATATAGGGCCACTATGTTTGGTATCTCACCACAAAAGTCAAAAAATGTTCTAGAAAAATGTCATACGTTTATTTAAAATATATATGGTTCGTGGTTATTTGTGTATCAAACTTTGGTCAGATGCGATCATGGAGAATTGGCGTTCTCCTCTCATAGTACATTAGCGTCCTCCACATTGTGCCGCAACCATCCTCGTTAAATGACCTCCATTTGTTCTTATTACTCTTACATTTATATCGCAACGTATGTACTGGTTTCAATTGCGTTAATATAGTATTAAATTCATTAATTTGCTCTGATGAAAATATGTACAACAAACAAAGTTCTACAATCAAATAAATAAACAAAAAAACTGTTCAGCTCTCTCTGCTCCAATTATTCACAATTCAACAGCGAAATGCTGGTAGCTGCCACTAATCAACAACGGCAACAACTAGGCCATACTACGAAAAAGTGCTAAACTTTTCGCATTCGCGGCCGGCCATTGGTGGGGAAGGGCGACAGAGAGGCAAAGTAAGCCCGGGGACTGACTTTATAACCCCATTATTGCAAAACTCTTCCAGCTTACTGGGGCTTAGCACAATTGCTAAATAGCACACTATCCCCAGCTTATATAATACGACCAATTTAACCCTTGAGGCATAGATGTAAAAACTTTCTTATTATACTGCAGCATTCATTTGAAATCGCAACAAAAAAACAACAATAAAAAAGCGAATCCTCGGCTAAATTGCGGAAGTTATGAAAATATTTTCAGCTGGCAACAACATTACTGAATGAACTAAGCAACCGCATAGCATCCGCTGAAAAGTTAACGGATAACACAGTACAACAACGACAGCAGCAACAACAACAACATCCCCATCGACAGAGGATGTAAAAATGTTGCTGGCATAAGTCAAAAGATGATATCGCTGGACCTCGCCGAATAAAACGTAAACGAAAAAAAAAAAATGAACGCAACACAAGGCAAATGCAATATTCGGAATAAGAATCATTCGAAAGAAAGCAGCCATCTCCGACACCAGCACCACCATCACCGTTGCAGCTGCATTAATGCACAGACTGACTATCTAATGCCGCAGCCCCGGCACACGCGAAATCTCAATGCGTATATAGGTGGCAATGTGCAGAGGAAGCAGCCGCAACTTACCGCTGCAGTAGTATTGCCATAATATGAAATTGTGGCAATCGCTGGAAAGTTTGTGAATCGTAAATGGCTTGTGCTGACAAAAATCGTCCCCATGGAGTCGTTGTACTTTTAACATTTCGCCTCTGTCGGAAGTCCGTGTCTGTGTCGTTCTGTGCACAGCGCGTATTGTCATTTTCGTCGTTTACATTTTGTCTATATGTTCCTGTCGCAGCAACAGCAGCGGCAGCAGTCACGTGAGGAGCAAGAGAGCGGTGGTGCGATGGAAAAGAGATAGCAAAAGTTGCGTACCAGTATTGCCTGAAACTGGAAGGCTAGGAACAACTTACACGCGGGAAATCTAAATTCAAATTAATATCGCCAAAAGAAAATAAAAATTACTTTAATGACTTTAGTTGTGTTTCTTTTATTTTTTCATTCACTGCCCCAATGCGAAACCATATTTTTTTTCTGTGGGATACTGCTGGCTTCGTTTCTTCGTTGCCATACTGGGTTTTGTTATTGGAGTTCTGTTGTTATCTTGGGTTTCCGCATAAGTTGGAAATGTTACTTTTTTGGAATATTCGAAGATTGTTATTGCAACAATACATTCCACATGAAAAAAAAAAAAAAAAACAATTTGAATAAAATGGAAAATATATGCAAACATGTTAACAAGAAAATTTATGGAACATATTATTACTGAAGGAAAGATTTGTTGAAACTATTTCGGGCATCTGGAGCCACTGTCCGTTCACGAAAACCTTTACGTTTTTGCTGATCACTTTGTATTCGAATAATTCCTAAATTAAACAAGACAACTGCCAACAAGCGTAATAACCTTATTGGCTTTTCGTGGAAGTTTTATGCTTCCAACTTCCAACAACAAAGTCCACTAAATCTCAACACAAATGATGCATTACTTTAAGACGCATTAATATCAATTGCCATTTCCATCCGAATTGCCATTAAACCAGTACGGCAAACAATAACGAGGAGACTTTGTCCTTCTTTGTCGGCTGTTGTTGGTGGCCGGTTGGTCGGTTGGTTGCTAACCAATACAACTAGAGCATGTATCGATGCCTTATTAGTAGCTGCTAAGGCTGCGTTGCGCCGGATTGTGAGCTTATTTTTGAATTCAAGCCAAATTTACACACGAATGATGACAGCTTTGAGAACTCATAAAATAATGAAAATATCCGATGGCAAACTTTATGATTTGCCATGAAAAATTACCTTAGGACAAAGTTTTTGGGGCAGAGAAAACTTTATCATTGTGCAGGGAGAACATAAAAGAAATTGCTGCTCTTGTCAGCCAGCCAGGCAGGAAGGCAGACAGGCCAGTTGAATGGTGGTGGCGGACAAACGCAGCATAACTCCAAGCTCAAAGGCAACGCGACGGCAATCTGTGACACTTAACATGTGTTTTTCACGTTTAACTTTTCTCTGGCATTTTCCTCAGTAAATTAGGTGCAAAACAACGACACCAAAAATAAACAAAAATGAATTTTACGACCGCGCTGGGCACAGTACGACAAGTTGTGATTTAAGAGACACACACGCAAGTAATATCGGAAAAATAAGTGAATGAACCGGGTCATTTTTGGCTGGTGGAAGATTTGGAACCCTTTCGCATGAGAGATATAAAATACAGGTCCATGGCCTCAATTCTCGTTCTATGAAAAATTTAAATAAAAACTTTTATAAAGGAAAGAAATGTCAAATGAAAAATTTTATAAAGAAAATATTTTTCATTTCATGTTTTCATAGAACAAGAATCCAGCCCCATTACGATAAATTCCGAATTTAACTAAAACCAAGACATAAACCACACATTTAACATAGGTGGCAACAGCGAAATGTTAACGTTAACAAGCGCATATTGACCTATGGAATTATCTTGTTCAAAGGATTTCCGCAGAAATGGATATATACCTCCGAATCGGCCAGAACTTCCGATTCATTACATGGTGCCAATGGACGGTTCATACGCTTCGTAAGCTTTCCATTGGTACCCATATTGGACCGACAGAATTGTACTGAAAGAGACGGTGTGTTGTAAGATTGTCCTGCCCCATAAGATTATGATACGAGTTAATGGGTGTTTGGTGCCTTACAATTTTTGAGCATTTATTAATAATGACTAAGCAATTCGTTTCATTATCCTTTCTGTATGAAAAAAAATATGTATGAGTACTTTTATGTAGCTCTGTTAACGTTAACATTGCTCTGTTATCTTCTATGTTAAATGTGTGGTTAGTGTCTTGTCTAAACATTATTAAAATTCGCACGTATCTTAGTCGAAAAATCTTACAATCTACCATTAGAGGTTTCTTCTAGAATGGTCCAATTTCGGTACTTATGAAATGGACGAAACAGTTTTGAAGATTTTCTATCGATTTCGAAAATATTTTTCATTTACTGAGTATCCACAGAAATATAATTATTGAATATATATTTCTACAAAAAGTCATTTTATCGGTTAGACACCTTCTAACAGTTGTCAAAATTTCAAAATTGAGTAACAATTTTTTCCAGCTCAGTTTTGTGAGTTCTGGCAACAAAACTTGTCAAAAACTTTTATCAATTCAGTAAAATTTAATACACAATTTCATGCCGAAGACATACAATTAACCGGAAAAGTATCCAGTCGCGCCTTGCACAGCCATGTTGATATACAAATATATTTGAATCTGCATTCGAATTGATGATGTATACCATATATTATCGGAAATCGATGTAGCAATACCGTTGAAATCTCTCTGAGCTTTACAACTCAAATTCTCCCTCCGAACACTGTGAGCATTAAATCATTTCGACTCCAGGCAAATGCTCTTAAAATAAATTCCCCCGTTCAAACCAACTGGAACACATTGTCATTGTCAACTCGCCATGGTCTTCTCTGTCGGCTGCAGCAGGTGAGTAGCTCTGCCTTTGTGAATTTTTTGAGTGTTGTGTGGGTGGGCGTGTGTTCGTTCGAATAAAATGGACAACAAAATACCAGGAACGCATTCAACAGCTAAGGCATTCAACATTAATTGTAAGCATGCCTTCCCCCCTCCCTGCCTCCATCCAGTTTAGAGTGCGAACATTTATTTCGGGCAACATAACAATTTAAATGCCAACGATGAGCGTAAATCACAGTTGTCAACATGTTTGCTGCGATTAAGTGCTACGAACTGCAAAGGCATCGCGTTATCCTTGGCCGTCCAAGGAAGATAAAGAAGACCAACCTTAATTCGCTTACTACACAAAAGAATAATTCAAACTGGAAATGGAATGTAAATTAAATACCGAAATCCAGTTGCCAAGGATATTATTCTGTTAGCCAGGCTCGCATGCCTTTGAATTTAATTTATCATCATTAGTTGTTTAATCTTTTGGTTAACAAATCGAATCCCATATCACTCATCATTAGGGTGTGTAACATTTCACCTAGACGATATCCTTACAGATTTCAGTAAATATACCCACATAATATAAGCTCCTTAGTAAATGGTACATAAATATGCACTTACACATCCATGGCCCATTTACATATTGTCATCTGCCCGTAGCCACTATCCACGACGATAATCTCTTTATTTACTTGCAAATCGACTTGAAAGGAACCCAACATGGCTGCCTTACCGTTCGAGACCAGCCATTGGCATTAGTTCTGCCATACACTGTCTTATGACGACGTTTAGTAGCCAACAAATAAAGGAGTCACCGGCAAATTACACACTGGGGATAAGCTTTGTCCTTTACTACAATATATAGTCGTGGGTTAGGGGGCACACTGAAAATTCGAAAAACGAGAAATTTTTATAAGAAATTCGATAACTGGAACCTAACAGCAGAGTAGAAAAATATAAAATAAATATGACCATATTCGAAGTATTACATACCCAATACCAATTTCTATTACCGAATAGTGTTTTTCTTTAACAATTTTTAGAAATCGTAACTACTTACAAGTCAACATACTCATCCATTATTTTTTTAACAAGGGTATTTCGACCAAAATTTGCAGAAAAATACATTTTACCACAATACTCTTTTTTACTTTGCCGCTCTTCTAATTTTTAATTAAAACACTATCACCATTGCGAGTCTTGAATGAATTTTTCAAGTCTTACATCTACACCAAGTCATCGAATTTTATTATTTGTCGCCAACGAATAGCTTATTATTATCAACCCACTGGTAATGCAGATTGTAGTTTGTTTTCAATACCTTTTAATGTGTTAATCGGCTCATATAGTTTCCACGTTTTTTACTGGGCAGTATTACCCATAGTACTAAGGGAAATATTTCTTAAATTTCTGAGTACACAATAGTACAATTGGTACGGAGTAACAATTCATTCACACAACTGCCAACTGTACCGAACATTTCTCTCAGTGCATTGCCCTTTTGCCGCAACTTTTTCCTATTTCGTTGAAAATGAAATTTCTTAGTTCCTCCTTCGACGGATAACCAACAAAAATCACCAAATTTGCGGTAGCCAGTCCTGGTTTAGCTGTCAGCACATTTTTAGTTGTTGTTGAAGTGTTTATCAGCAACCGACGAAAAAAAAGAAAAATAACACAAACTCTCACTTGGACATGGACCCACACCCGCTTCTGGCCAGTTGTCACTGGTTGGGCGTCCGAAAGTCTGCCAAGAATGTGGTAAATGTTAATCAAGAATTACTTGTGTTATTTTATGGAGCATTCTTGTGGGTTCGTTCCGAAATTCTTTGTTGTCGTCAACGTCATCATCATCATTGTCATCGTCATCACAGCCGTCTATCGCTGTAGTGGTTGCCGGTTTAGTGTCTTTTTTACGTTAATTATGTCCTAAAATAAAATAGCCTCAACGATAACGCATCCGATAATGTCTTCCAATTATTTTGTCCGTGTTTTTCCTTTCATTTGGGCGGAGATAGTAATAAATTCAGTTGTTTTCGCTGTTTTTGTCGTTTGCCGCTCTGTTCATTTGAAGTTGAATAAAACTTTTATCATTTGGTTTTTCCAAATGGGCTTGGTCCGTTTCACAAGGATTATCTCTGCTAAGTTAATGGCGCTTATATCTAATTGTTTGGCTAAATTAGAATGATTTTTTCAATTGCCATTGTCGGTTGTGTGTGTGTGTGTGTGTATTTTTTGGGGGGATGAAAGGGTGGGAAATAAAAAGCTCAGGAAAAAACAAAACTGCCGGAAATACCACTAGAAGCAGTTACAGGGAAAAGACATACTCCAAAACACAGCCCTCCAACCACCACCATCAAAATTTACAACCTAATTATGTGACAGCCTATTATCAAGTCAACAAATGTACAATGGAAGAAGTTTTTGTCTCCGCATTTGCTTTTTTGCGGCCAATTCGAGCTGGCTTCTCGTTAACAACCACCTTGCCTAGAGCTGATTATGACAAAGCACTTTTTTCAAATTCCCAAACGATTAAATTAGCTGGAAACCCAAAAGTCCAGGCAGTCAGTGTTGTAAGAACGAGCATGGCGTAGAGAGCGAACAGTACACAGTAAAACGCTGGCTGGCCCAGAGAGCCAATGATGATGACACTATTGTACGCTAGTTTCCGAATGAATGCCTGGACGAATGAATAAATGAATGGTCGCTTTGCTGAACAGTTTATTTACTTGGTGGTTGGCTCTGTTGACTGCGGTCTAAAATTTGTATTGTTCTAGTTTCATTTTCGTTATAATTATGACACATTAGCTTCGTGCGAGCATCAACGTTAACAGGGCAAATTAAAAAGGGACAAGCAAATTATTAATGTCAGTTGCTTTAGGATGCCTTTTTGCTTTGCTCCGCAGGAACCCCCAGTCCTTGCCGCGGGCAATCAAATGCTGTGGCAGCTGTACCATACGCTCCCGCTTCAATTATACACCTCGTATTCATTTAATTTCTCCACAGTCAGCCACACACATTTGGTCGAGGGGACAAATAAGTGTTTGTTATATTTTGTGGGTACACCGCACTCACACAGATCCCCCCTCTCTCTCTCTCACACACATACATAGAGACATTGCTGCTGTTAGCTTAACAATAAATTGCTGTAATTAATTTTTATTTAACACTGTAAAATGCTAATTTTACAATTTGAAATTGGCTTAACATGTAAATTATTACAATGGTTTACAGCCAGAGAGAGGGAGAGAGAGAAAAATGACACACTACATCACACCGCACAATTGTCAAATGCGTGGGAGGATGAATTACAACCAGCAACTCGAACTAAATTCGAAACGTCACAGCGCATAATTAATGTGAGTTTGTGGAATAGTAAAAAAGCTCAAATTCTACATCACAAATACTGCTGCAGTCATTAATTAAAGAAAAAGGTAAATGATATTCCGTTGAAATAATCAAAAATATTGATTGGAAATTGAACTTGTTTCTCCATTAAAAGCAAGTGGGAATCGGTTAGTCGTGGGGTTCAAAGTATTTTTAGTACTTAAATTAAATGGATATAATATAGTTAGGAATTTAAACGTTAATTTGTATTTCTAGCATCACTAGCTCAGTAGAGAAAATTCTTATTTTTAGAGCCAATGAAATTTTAAACTTCATTACATTAGAATGACTGAAATTTTCCAAACTACGAAATTTTGGTGCCTACATTTTTACATTTTCAAATTGCTTTAGGAAATGATTTATGCCCGAAGGAAATAACCGCCTAGAACCAGGGGAAACTGGGTCCATTGAGAAAGGCTGAAGCCAGGTGAGGAAGATAACAAATGCGAACTAGCACACACTAATATCGGAGGGTTAAATTTGGAAACTTTCACTCGACCATTAGAAATCTTCTACTTATTAAAGAAATATTAAGACCCGTCAAAATGGCACTTTGGAAATTGCAGCAGGATGCCTCCTCATGGCATTAATATACAGGGTGAGATGAAGAAACTGCAACCAATTTCAGACTGCTGCTATTTCTAAGCCACTCGTCTGGCAGCTGTTAAAATTATTCCAGTGACAGCTCATTATATTGTTTACAAGGGCACAAAACCATTTTGGGAAGAATTTTCCAGAAAAAAAGTTTTTCGTGATGGAATTCAAGCGTGATAGTGTGATTCCTTTATGTTTGGCTGGAAAACCACAAGTGGCTATCGTTAGAGCACTTCAGCATTTAAATGTGAATAAATCTTTTGTGTCTCGTACCATCGCTTGTTACCCTAATACTGGTAGCGTAGCCCGCCGTCTAGGAAGTGGATGGATGAAAACAGCAACATCAGCAGAAATGGTTCGAAACGTAAAAAAGCGACTTGATCGTGTCGCAGTGGCCGAAAAATGGCTCGTGAGCTGAACATATCGTATAATTCCATTCGGCAAATTTTGAAAAATGAGCTCGGGGTAAAGCCATCGAATTTCCAAAAAGTGCAAGAACTTACACTGCAACAGAAAGAAAATACACTCAAAAGAGCTAAAGAGTAGTTTGGCGTGGTCGAAGGTGGTTAATTTGGTTTTCTTTTTGGAGATGATCGCCATATATTTAGGGTTGAAATGGACCAAAAAACTGCAAAATTTGTCAGCAGGTCGTAATTATTGCCCGATCCTCAGGCACATTTGAATGGGGGTTACCGGACATTGCAAAAGCCAAGCAGTTTTGGATGGTCACCCAAAAATATTCAATGTGTAAATAGTTTGCCAACTTTTGTAGACAAAATACGAAAATGTCCATTCCAGTGACTTTTTGGAGAATTCACAAATACTGGAAAGACGCACTTCTGACTATTTCGTTACGCTGATTTCGTTGAAGAATATAGTCAAATGTCTGTATCTCATATAGATGCGTTTCAGTAAAAAACCAATAATAAATGTTAATCTTTTGCCACTTCTGAGAGATTATAGGTCTTTGGAAATATTGGTTCCAGATCTTGGAATACCATTTACGTGCAACATCTACCAATAAATTGGAAATGAGCAAATTAGTTTAAGTGGGTATTATTCGAAATTAGAGAACGAAGCCTGATGGTTTTTTTTAGTATCTGTCACAATATCTTGTGGAATTCTTTCGAGTATCTCGCCTATATAAACTGTATCGTTTATTATAGTGTTGTAGGGTATTCAACGGTCGGCCCCGCTCGACTGTAGCCTTTGCTTACTTGTTTTTATCGAAAATTGTCACCTTCTAGGATCAAATGCTCATTAGTATTTTTTTTTAAATTTCTTACTGAATGTTGCCAGCAGATCCCATTAATTTTATATTTAAATTTAATATGTATATATTTAATATGTATCATTTTATATAATTGTTTCTCATCACTCTAACTGAGTAGAATGAAAATAGAATTATTGAAGTTGTATTTGAACAGGGAAATTACTTTGTTATTTCTCCCT
>NW_026712232.1:551441-647543 GCF_030504385.1 Musca domestica
GGCACGGCCACAAATAGAAGATAAGAAAGGGTCGATCACAGAGTAGGTATGTTTCGTTTCTCCCGCAACGTATTGTGTGCGTGGAGTGCATTATGTATTTGGGACAGCGTGCATTAGTAAATAAGCTCATGTGTATTTTTATGTTAGATGTTAAGGCTAGATTTAGTTTTTCGATTGAATAAAGAATCAGTTCTCGTCAAACACTCAACAACATCGTTTCATTCCCTCTCCCCCTAAACACAATTAAAGGCTTTAAAAAGAGAGTGATATACCCGCCACATAGCAGTTCATTTACTCATAATATTAAATACTCGAATTATGACGACACTGTTTTGAGCACAACTGATGCAAGGCTGATATGGATGGTTCGACTGAATGATTATTATTTCAAAAGCAGAGGAAAAACGTGGCTGGTTGGCTGCTTTTTGATGGGTTAGAATATTACGATTGCCTGATGATTTATCTGCTCGAAAACACAGAATGCTTTGCCGCATCATCGTTTATTGTTGTTGTTGTTGTTGGTGCAATTTCTCTCTCGCTTTTTGTTCGTCGAAAGATGTTGTTATCATCTGCATCCAACCAGCAACAACAAAAACAATTAAATATCATAAAAGTGAACAATCAAAATAATGGGCAATAAATGATGAATGTTCTTGTCATATATGCAAAATAATACACACACACACACACACATAAGTATTATACAGTGAGTGCCAAACATGGGTACCTAACAAAGAGTGTGGCTTCGAGTTGTTTATGCGCACTCTATGTTGATCTGGAATGGAAAAAACAAGCGTGGATGAATAGATTGGCTTTGACTTTGTGCGAAGGCGATAAACCTAGTCCAAGTACTTTTAGACACTTACCGTATACAAATGCGTGTCCTTATTCATTGTCATTCCATCTGGTGGAAAACAATTACATGTCCTTGCATATTTCTACACACACACTCACACACCCACACATACATACATTTGAAGGTACGTTGGATGTAACATAGCTCAATAAACGATGACAACGACAGGATGATGGTTGCTAAACAACCCTTTAGTCAAGAGTCGGTATAATTGGACATGTGTACCAGTGTGCATACATGCGAGTGTGTGTGTGTGTGTGTGTATTTTTCTATCACTAAGTGTGCTGTAACACTTAGACAAATGACTGCGTGTACAAGGACCGTTTTGTTATTGTTAAAGGCTGTTGCACAATTAAGCCGATAACAATAATAATCCTGGATGCTGTGCTGGCAATGATGGAGACTAAATAGCACAGCCATCCAGCCAACCAACCAGTGTGCTCGCCGTTATCACTGGACCGACTGTTTAGAAACACGAAAAAAAAAACATTTTCCACTTACCATTTTGTAGGGTGTTTGCTTCGGTTGCGCCGGGAGGAGGGTACGTAAAATACCAAGTCGGTACGTCTCTCCCTTCGCCCAGGCAAAAGCAAAACAAAAAATTAGCCCAGCAATTATGGGTGCTTTATCTCGTTGTGTCCATTATCCGCTTTTCTGTGTGTTTCGTTTTAGTTAATACTTCAAAATTTATACGAGTGGTTGAATTGTTAATTATTGTGTGCTAAAAAGTTGTAATCCCTACAGAGGATTTAAAATGTTCACCGCCAACCAGGCAGCGAGCCAGCCAGCCAGCCAGCTACCCAGGCTGGAATCCCTCCTCCCGTTCTCCGCTGAACGCACATCACTTAGCATAGCATAATCAGGACAATGGCCACAGCCACTCGGAGTTAATGAATGAACGAGTTCCAAGTTCAAAATGTGAAGCAAAACAAACGAAAGCATTTTATTTTTAGTTTGGCGGGGCTGCAGGGACTGCCGGGTGGTGGGAAGCCCAACTAGAATGGAATTCTTTTCATTTTGACTTGGTGTTTGGACAATTTCCCCAAAAAACTTTAGTTTTTCAAATAAAGTGATTTATGATGTGTTGCAAGTTTGGCAAACGCAAACCCTTGACCGTGCCACTGCCCCGCCCCCTAAGTTTCAAAGATTTTTTCTCAATGTCTGATTTCATTCCACTTTTGTTTTGTTTTCAGAAAATAATCATTAAATGACTTTAAAGTAACAGAAAAAAACTTTTTCTTGGTAATTCATTGGTGGTCCAATGTGTGTGTGCGTGTGTGTGTGTGTTTGTTTGTATGTGTCTCATAAGCAATGCCAATATATAGTTGATGACTACAGAACTCCCAAGGACAACAACTGAGTCCTTACCCCTTCGTGTTCTTCTTCTCTTCCTTTTGTCTACTCCAGTTGGTGTTCCTCTTAAGTTATTTGATCTTCTCATGCATCAAAGTTGAGTAGAGTTGAGTATAAGCTGTTTAGTTTTCTATTTAAATCCTTCAACCCCTCTCTGCTGCTGTTGTTGTTGCTGCTGCGGGTTTTTTGTTTCTCTGGAAAAAACTTTTTGGAAGTAATTGTCCTTCCATTTGTAAATTGACACTAAAACTTAACTAGACAGACTCCCAATATCAAATATTTTGTTTTACTTCGAATGTGTGTGTGTGTGTGTTAGTATCTATGTATGAGGAACTATGTATGGGAACTCTAAGAGTCTCTTAGTCTTCATATTAAGTGTCCCATATGTATGCATGTATTCTACATGTGTGACTAAATGAATGTATTCAGTTGTATCAAAACAAAGCCAAACAAATTGAAAGATGCTAGAATGCGTAGCAGGATAGGAAATTGGTAAATGGATTGTATATTCCCATTGGACCAAGTCAGATGTACTTCCTATTTTTGAGGTGAAAACTCATTCGATTGTCTAAGAACATACTACAGCTAAGTTCAAGATTCCACTATTTGTACAGCTTTTAATTAAAAAATCTTTATTGAATTCGAAAACTTGTAACACTGTCACCTAAATTTAAGAGCACCGAAAAAAAGCCGTGGATTGGGTTTCCATTCATTTCTCCAAAATGTCTCTCTGCAACAAACAGTCTATTACGGAATTTAATTAATGCTCAATCTTCCTCTGCGAAACATCCGAAAAAAATTTAATTTAAGCAAACGCGGACAAATTTAGAAATCACGTCGAATGCATTGAAAATATGTTCAGATATAGCTATCTCTCACATATAGACATCCTAGACTATGAATAGCTCCATATACACATATATCAATATTATTTGGTAGCAGTTATCATACAGATCCCAGAAAAATATCTGTCTTTTTTCAAATCGATTAAGATATAGCTTCCATATAATTCCCCAAAATTTAACAAAACTCCATAAAAATCCTAATAGAATCATTCTATTCAGTACCCTCCAGAGTTATCTAGGGCCCTTTCCTTTCTGGTTTTTAGTCACTAATGCCACTGCCACTTTACCATAGATATAGGAACTATTCTTTCCACCACCTGGGTCCAAGTACATGTCATTGCTCCGATCCTCTAAAGAAACCAATGCAAACATCCGAATCGGCTAAAATTAAAGCCGACAATGATTTTCCACATCTGATTCGACAGTATCCTCAAACATTTTAGTGTAAGCGTATCTAGATAGATGTACGTCGTAGGGTAATATGAAACTTTTTTCGAAACAGCATCATCTAATGGACAAATAAATTGCTCGTGAATGAATGGGAAAACAAACAAGCAACTCTAACAATGACAAAAACACAGGCAGATATGAAAAAAGAACACTAAACTTGGAATAGGATCCCCCAACTATTGCCAGCATCATCGTGCTGCTGCTTAGCTCCCTGTTTCCCCTGCTTTACCCAGCTCTCTCTCACACACACACACACACATGAAATAATGACAAAATCTACTGAACTGGCGTCATATGCCACCATGTGAACAAACAAAACAGCCAGCCGAGCAAAAGACCGAATCTATGAAAAACAAACATGTTTCCACTAAACCACTTTAAAATGTTCTTCCTCACACACACACAAACACACATGTACACACAACCAAATGTTAGTAGTGTAAGCTCTCCCCTACACTCTTCATTTTCCATGCGAATAAAAATTCCCAACAAAAAAAAAACTCACACAAAAATGCCAATAAAAATATTTGCTGAGGACAAAAAGCGCTGAAATTGGCGATAAACTTCGGCCGCAAAAATACACCAAAAATAATGTTATTGGAGTGTGTGGGGTGGCGCGGGAGAAAGGGGGGAAGGGACATAGTAAATGTGGGGGAGCGAAAGACAACCGACATAATTGAAGAATGGCTGAATACATTTAGCAGAGTAGATTTGCTACTGCCTGATTGTATTTTTAATCCAAATGAAATACAGACTTCTGCAAACACACACACGCGCATACACACATAGTAAAGAGCCTTCACCCACACACACACACACCCTTGCCAGTACACAGGCAAAAACACAGACATTTTAGTCGCGTGGCTGGTTAATGTTTAATTTATAAATGGATAGACCAAATCGAGAGACCGCGGGGTACACTCCCAATGACACATACCAGTGTCACTGGCAAGCACACCAGACCAGAGCAGAGCTCCAGCAACACCATTGAATGCTGGCAGCCAACAGGCTCGGACGGGTACATTCAACTGTCCCATTTGTATAAACTTAGCATACCAGCCTATGTTCGAATGTTCGTTTGTTCCTTCACTCATTGTTCTCATTTCCCGATGAGCTGTGGTGTGGGGCTGTGGCCCATTCGAACTCCCGAGTATTGCAAAACCAGTCATCCAGACTGGAAGGCAGACGGACAAAAACATTACCACAAACATAGAGAAACGACGTAAATATGTCCTTCCACAATACAATGCGTGTGTACATACCAGCACACAAACACACACACACACATACAAACATAACTATAACTATACAAATATCCAGAGACAGACAATGGAACTGCTGGAGAAACACAGACTCCATTGCCATCAACAACATCAAAATGAAACAACAACACGACGTAACCGAACATCTCCCAGCGAAAAACTAGGTCAAAATGTTTATGAATTGCTTTTGCCTTTGCCATAGCTGTCGCTGTTTGTGTTTCAGATACAGATACAGATGCCCATGCCCATGCCGATGCCGATTGTGACTCTACTGCGTCTAATGCTACGCCAACGTTGGCTGCCCTTGAGTATCTGTTGGGCTGCAGGACAACGGATTATCATTTCGTTGTCAGGCCATACAACGCCAGTGTGGAATTGTTAGTAGCTGTGAAAACTTTCAAGCGATTCAAAGGACCATCACTCCACCACTGCTTCCTTTGCCATGGAACGTGAGGTCGGAAGGCTAAGACCAAACTATGTTTTACTCTCTCCCCAAGGAAAGGGGTTTAAGGTGGTTGGCTAAAAACAGTTATTCTCTTCTTCTTCTTCGCTGCCAACTTTGAATGCCTCTGCCAGGCATCTATCGCGACAGCAAGTTAAGAAATCGATAAGAAAATAAGTTTTCCACCACATTTTCCAACGCAAACGAGAACATTACCAAAGACTTGCACTAACCAAAGCGTATTTTCATTTTAGTGGGATCCGCAACTACTATCATCCATTTTTCTAGGGCACAAAACCAAAAGGAGGATAATAAAAATTAATAAAGATAAAGCAGTGGCCGCAGCAACAGCAGCCGCACCACCCTCAACCAACCGACCATTTTAAAGCCCTTTGGTTAAAGCAGATGAACAGAGGCGAACGCAGTTTTTCCCATGAAATGACTTTAATAAACCATCACTTGAAAATACGAAATTTCGAAATAAAAATAAACTCAACGCGAAAATGGCTGGAATAAATTTGCAATGACATTAATCGGCTTAAAGGTTATCATCCATCCATCCATCCATCTTTTTTGTACTGAAATCAAATTTCTAGCGAATTTTGTTGTTGTTTGTTATTGCTGTCGCACTCACCGGATTGTCAATCGAAATTTGGTTTGATACAATTTATTGAATTGAAATTCAATTCTCAATTGATTTGATTTAGAGGATATTTGACACAGTTTCTCGTTTTTTGGGGGTACACATTTTGATGTTTTTGCGTAACAAGGATTAATTTCATAAAAATCTGTGGCAAATTGACAATTATCCGTCTTTGCATTCACGCCCACCAGGATGGGATAGATGTGTGGGGGATATATTGGGATTATGATTCCGTTGGCAACTTCTTGACGTAATCATGCCAAGCCATCCTATATTTATTTTTGTACTTCGAAAAATGAGGATGTCATTAAAGAAATTCAAACAAGGAATGCTATTTCGGTGCAAACGCCTCATCCGTTTTAAAATTTTCTGAAAAATTTAGCCATAATTTCCAAAATATTTGGGCATAATTTGGTATTTCGGGGAACATATCACCCAAAGCGTATTTTCATATCAATGGGATCCGAATTCATTTTATATATCTAAGTTTGATGGGATTCAAAAGCACAATTGTCGAAAATCGATATTGTCGCAATTTCTTTTCTGAGTGGGTTTGTGAAACAAGCCTATGATGTTGCCGAGCTCTTTGGACTTCTTAGCTCTCATCAGATGAATTTGTAGCTCTATGACTACCGACATAGGTAAATTAATGTAGTAAAAAAAGTCGGAAATAACGGTTCAGGAGTTTTACAATCAAGCTAGTGATGTTGACAGACATCGTTTCTCTGTGTGGGTGGTGTGTACTTAAATTGACCTCCGATGCCTCTCTCATAATGGATTCATGTATTCATGGGTCATTTAGATCCACGCTTTGGTATATCCCCCATATAACTGTACCCGGAGATTAAAAGTGTTCTTCCTGTAAATTGTGTGGGAAAGTATGTGGGAAACATCCTTGCATAGAATTGTCCATTGAGGTCCAAGTTTTGGTATAGTCCCCACACAACTGTAAACACCTTTATTCAGTTTTTTGATGTTTTAGCTATTTTTTTTACCAGTAATAATTCAAACGTGGTATTTAGAGTTCGCTAAGTGCGTCGCCATCTCTGGCAGATAATGGACTATACAA
Organism: Musca domestica; assembly: GCF_030504385.1. Taxonomy (NCBI): domain Eukaryota; kingdom Metazoa; phylum Arthropoda; class Insecta; order Diptera; family Muscidae; genus Musca; species Musca domestica. The sequence goes on from NW_026712232.1 coordinate 558,362, forward strand.
ATCTACATTTTCCTATGACTCTTATCGATATTTTTATGATTTTTCAAGAAAGTTCCTTCCAAATGGTGGAGGGTATTCAAAGTTCGGCCCGGACGAACTTGACTCATTTTGATAAAAATCGAAAATAATTCTCACATTGCAATATTTATATTAATATTATATGAATGTGGAATATTATGGTACGTCTACTAAAAAGGGATTACATAAATTAATTATCTAATATTGTCGGAGCACCGGCTGAAATTTTCTTCCTCTTAGAGATTGAGGTGAAGTAATAGGAGTTTTGTCAGTCTAAAAGAAATGCTTTAGCAAAATTTTAATAAAACAAATTTCACTTCAACAAAATTGAGTCCTTATGAAGTTAACAAATACTGCAACAAATATTTTACATCCCATAAATAATTTAAATATATTTCAATATAAATTCAAAATGGGCCCAGGTAAATTAACTGCATTGAAAATAATACCTCAACAGCCGACATTCAAATATAAAGAATTTTTAATTAAATTTTCGACTTTTTTTAAGTTTTCCATTTGCACACATATTGCAACCATGGGCGATTGCTGGCTGGTTGCGGGTCGATAATTGTTATGGCATCACGTAAATTATTATTATTATTTTTATTCATATTCACACAGACACACACACTCACACAACGATAAACAAAAACTCAAACAAATTTCATTAGAATTCATTTGCAAATCAGCCAAACATCAAATGATGAACGACCGACCCGACTCTAATGGGATTCGAAAGGCAAAATTAGAAGTACAAGCTTAATTTGGAAAATATTATGTTCCAATTAATTTCATAAGGGCATCATTAGGTCATGAAAGTATGTGGGATTTGAAATTGAAATTAAAGTGAGAGACATGTAATTAATATAACAAAATATAATTTAAAAGCAGATACATAACCAGTTCATTCCACATAGTCTGGACCTTTGAAATATGGATATATTATTTGGACAGTATTGAAAATGATTGCTTTGGAATGATTTGAATCATTTTACAGTTTCTTTCCTTACAAATAATAATGTATTATATACAGCTAAGACTTTTTTATTAAAAAATTACTCTCTACTGTTTTTCATGGAACCATATTTGTCAGTCATCAAAAACTGATATTGGTATAAGTCATTCAAATAAATTTTTCGACTTGATCAAATTCTAAACAAAAATTAATTCCCAGTATTTGTTGTTCTCACTCAATACCCTCCATTGTTTATTGAATGGAAATAAATTTGTAGCATTTCTTCAGAGTGAGTGAATAATTCATTCATAAAAATATGCCAAATGGAAAACTCTACAAGTCCTTGAGATGTGATGCAATGAATTGAATTGAATAGAGTTCGACTGGGCTGGGCTGAGCTGGTTTGGCCCTGGGTGGCTTAAAGGCTATGGAAGAACAAGGCAATAACAATGAAAATCCACTTGCATTTTCTATTAATGAACTCCAACTGTGCTCTAATTTTCCAAAGTTGCACAACAATCTGCAGAAATATGTTCGGCTCACACATGCATGCACACAATCACAAACACACACACACCTATGCGAAAATATACAACGATAAGCACTGGCACGTATGAACTGATGACAATGGAGTGTTAATTAAAACACACACCTATACATACACACAACATTGAACTTATACACATATATGTGTGTATGGGCTTACAAACATTTATAAAACTATAATTTCTATTACAAGAACGCACACACACACACACACTCATAGACATAGAGGCTTACACATGAACCTGAAACGACATTAAGCAAGTACAACATTTCCACTTAAGAAAAACCATGCCAAAGAATTGTTCAAATCAAAACTCCTGCTGTGCTGGGAAAATGAAAAAATAAAACAGAAGAAGGGAAAACAAAAACAATATCGACACTCTGCCTGCCTTCCAGCCTGCCTGCCTGGCCCGAACAAGCAGCAACACCAGAAGTAACTGAAGCAGCAAAAAGGATTTCATACATTCGATGATGCATGCATGGTGCACAAGGACAATAATCTTAAGAAAACAAGCGAACAAGAGAAAGCGCAAAGGCAGAGAGGGAGACGGGGGAAGCAACACAAAAGTAGGTTGTAACTGCACCCCATTGACAATCCATTAATAACAATGGGGCAAGACGTTTAACAATGAACCGAAGAACCGGAATAGTTACTGCCATTGGGCCAGTCATTGTGTGCGGCGGTGGATGGTGGCGTTGACGTTCTAGCTGATGTCGGCTTTTAAAAAGTGGCGGCCTCATAAAAAAAGAGAGTAGGTAATGCACACACAACAATAGCAACACAACAAAATTGTGCCACTACCCAAAAGGGAAGGGAAGGGAAAAAAGCTAATTGTAGTTTTGTCAAACACACAAAAAGAGAATAACAATTACCAAATAACAAAATAATGATAATAATAATGGTCGGGGAGGTAATAATGATAATGCCTGTGAAGGGTATGACCTTTGTCACCGACACTCGTTCCCAGTGTTTGGCCAAAAATGGGGTGGATTCCTTGAGTGTTGTGGACGCACCAACCAAAGCAACATCGCTTGCTTATTACCCACGGCCGTTCGCCATCAAACTATGTGTCAAAAACACATCAAACATATGCCAAGTGACATGCCAACTGACATTTGCAGCGGCCTTTTTGTTCTAGCCGATGAACATAAATTGAAGACTGGCAGAGGTTGTTTTTGTTACTGTTTCGATGTTGGCCAAAAGGCATTTCAAATTTAAACAGCATACAACTTTATGCCACCTCATCTTAAGCCACTGAGTGGGTTGAATAATGCACACCAAGCCATAAAAGACTTTGGTTTTTAGTAGCTTTCCCAGCGAACCAAATTAATCGAATTCGTTCCGCTTTCGAGCCAAAAGTCAGATGTAATCAAGGAAACTGACCGAAACTTATATGGAGTGATTGAGGTGTTCTCAGACCGAAGATTCGGATGAAAGTCATTCGAACCAAAGTAGGATCGAACTCGTAAAGATATTTGAGAAAACTCGGAACGGAACTAAGAGTTGTCGAACCGAACTTAAAAGTAATATCGTGGGGATCATCAAACTTGAAGAAAAAGTAATCAAGATACGATAGATGTATTTTGATACGGGATGAAATCACTCATATAATAAATAATATTGCTATCGGAAGTATATTACGAATTTAGGAAGGTTAAAATATGAAATCGTATGATACATATATAGGAGCTATTGTTATGTCCAATCCATTGGGTTAACGTAGAGTAGATATTTAATGACATGTATGTAATTGGCGGAACTATACAGTGAACCCACATCTAAGTTTTAACATATATCCCCTTTCTTAAAGAAAAACTCAATCTACAAAGTCCCATCTTGATCGGACTGTACTTTGATTATGATAACTGACGAACTGGTGGAAATATGGATATAAATAAATTGACTCAGAGAGTCTTTCAAATTTAGCTATGGGACTCATCCCGTCTCCATCTATATCACAAACAAATGCTCAAAGTCAAAATACCCTCAAACACATTGCGGTGTAGGGTATAGCAAACAAAGGATTTAATTTAGTCGTAAAACGACTAATGCTTGAAATCACCTCATATACCAACTTTCCCGAAAATTGCAAAACTCTTGGAATTTCAAATCATTTTAAAGATTTTTTTACTTTTCTTTGAAATAAAACTAATAATTTCCTGCGCTGAATGCCATAAACTCTACATCCTCGAACGTACCGTCGTGGCAGCTCCAATCGCATTTTACATTTTTATGTGTGTCATAAAAATAAACATAATTATAGTTATGATGGATGTAAGTATAGCATTTAAATGGAAATTGTCTTTAATTTTTCCTTTTTAATCATCCTCACCACTGATGGTAACCTTCAGTGCCGATGGCGTCGTCGTTGTCGTCGTCGTCATAACATATTGAATGCGATGATGAATGGCATTAAGGCATTCATTTTGCCTGCCTGGCTGCCTGCCTGTCAACCCACCTTCACAACGACCGACCAACGAAGTGAACAGCCAAAAGTGAACAACATTTTGTTATAAAAAGCACGCATACCGGAAATCATAATCACAAGGAAATTACGCGTTCAAGTCATACACAGGCACACTCACACATGCACACACTGGCACACATAAATCCCCACCACACACACACGCACGACCAAAGCAAAGCAAAGCAATGCGATCAATGAACCTGCTCATGTGAGAATGTGTATCTGTATGCCGGAGCGAGTGTTACAAAATGATACGAGTGCTTTTTTCATTGGCGTTTTTTATTATCATTTGCCGGTCGGTTATGTGGAAAAAGTAACCAGAATAAATATTTTCCATGCATAACATTTAGGATGTCATTAAAATTGTAATTACGTGCTTACATTTCCAAAATAGTTCAAAGCCGAGACAAAAATGTGGTTGAGGTGAAGTTGGAAGAGGGGAGGTGGAGTGGGAGTGGGATTCTCATAACCATAAAAGAATTTTGTGGAAAATTGTGACAAAATATTTGTATGAATGGAAATGCGATTGAGTGGGATGGAGGTAGACGACAACTTTGTGTTCAGCAATTTGAAAACTCACACGGAGCAACTATTGGCCGACACTGCACTACTGCTCACATCCACACCTGAGAGCGGGGTGTACGACAGAGTATTCAAATGGTGTTCTTTTTCACCGGAAGAATTGAATATTTCATTCGTTCGTAAACAAATATTTCCATTTAAACAGGTGCATCAATCATTCGAATGAATTTTCTGTAAAATAAAAATGTTAAACTAACAGGCGAATGCTAGTCAATATTGGTTAAAAAGCAAGTAAATATTCCAATTCTCAGGGAAATTGATTGGAAAATTGAGTTGGAGTGGGAGGACAATTATCTAATCGAATTGAAAACAATTAAAAATAGATTTTGAATCAAGCTTTGCAGGTATCGATAATATTCATTTCTATTAATTTTTTGACCAGAAGAAAATACGTTTGAAAGCAGCAGCCAGTCTGTCTGTGGAACATAGAATTATTTATACATAATTTCGACTTTTAACCAACTCGGTTGCAAAATGTGTCAAAAAACTTAAAAACTTTGAAGGATATGACTCACTCGCCAAAACTCTGTAATTGAATTTTTAGCCAAAGCGGTTGATTATTGTAGGTAAAATCCTTAATATGCATAAAATCGGGTGATACCATTAAAGAGGGTATATTTTCTGTAATGCAGCAGCTACATTAAATAGAATAAATAGCTCGAGAACTACTTGTAATGTATATGCCTGTGGAGGTACGGCGAAAATACGACACTGATACAGTCTCTTGAGATAGGGCTTATAAAAAGTATATACTTAAAGGAGATTACAGAACAAATCGGGAGCTTTATAGGCCAGAAACGTAGAAATGATCACTTGAATGGCTCTGGCTTTATTATATCGGAGAGCAAAAGATCTTTTAATAAAATCCAACATTTATTTTTTTTTTTGGATTTTTATTTTATTTATTTACTTTTATTTTTTTTGGTTCTTAACTAGAATGCTTTCGATTACTTCCCGCAACTCTGACTTGGTAGAAATGTTCAACCTAAGCTTGATATGAATATTAGAATTAACCAGTTTAAGCAAAATAGAAAACTCTCTTTAAATGTTATAAAAGAGACAGATATACGGACGGACACTATAAGACGTCTAAAAATAGGGTCGTTATTGCGATGAGGGGCATGTTGGCCATTAAAAAGTGGACAAAAATGTTCACAACAAAATTCCACTAGAGGTCTCAAAATATTCCAAAACTCCTCCTTTTATTTTATTTTGAATTTTATACCTTCATGTTAGTACAGAACACCCCTTTCAACTTCCCAACAACACTCACAATATTCTCCGCAGTATACCTAACCCGCTTTTGTATTTCATTTCCCTAACTATATGCTCCACACTGTGGTAAAAGTCAAAATTGAATTTATTGCTCTAATTACCTTTAAAGTTCGTCCAACCGAGCTGGCGTTGCAGTGCAGTACCAGTACCTCATTGCGGTTGGCTGCCGTTATTAAATATTATGATTGGGCTTATTTAGAACAATCAAAACAATTTGTCTGGCGTCTCGGTTTTGTTCTTTTTTTTTATTTTGGCCACAATTATCCAGATTACAAAACCAAGTTGTAGTCCAAAAAAAAAAAAAAGAAAAACATTTGTTTTGTGTCCAAACTCCAAAATTGCTCAGTTCCTGTTTGAACGAATTCCCACCACTTTTGTTTACTTATTTATAATCACGAGTCTGGCATTTGTTCAACAATAAGTAGATGTGTAATTAGTTACTAATTACATTGGAAATCCTTACATCGTTTTTGTTGTGGTCCGTAGATTTGTTATGGGAATGAGGGGGTGAATAGAAGTTTAGCATTGGCCCATATGTGAGGTGATATACGCTGCTCATGTTACCCGGTGTCAGGCCGGATGATAGAGGAAGAAAAGGGAACTAAATTCATAATGACATGGGTTGTACCCTTTTCAAAATATTGGTGAAAAAAAAAACGATTGTGGATATAAAGCGTTGAAATTTTGGACAACTAATTTTGAATTCATGGAATGTTGTGGCAAAGTTTCCTTTTTACCAATTAGCCATACAAAACATTGGGAGATATGGTCAGGTGCAGGAAGGATTTCAAATGCTCAGACACGAAATTACAGCTAACCAAGCATGGCACCATCCACCAGTCATGATTTGTTAGTTGTCTTCGTTTCAACAAACTATTTGCCAGACAAGGCCACAGTAGACCACCATCGATGACAGGTTTGAATTAGTTATGGCAACGCCACCAACGTTGGCCACTGCTAACACATGATGCAAAAACACTTCTTCCTGTGGTCATATGACTCTGCATTTATCTCCTCCAGCCAGGCTATTTAGTAGTTATCTATACAAGAATATTTAGCGCCTTTGCAATGATAGTTGAAAGCAACCTTGCATACATATGGTGTCCAATGGCCAATGATCGACAAAATTAGTTTCGAATCATTTGTTTTCAATACACAGCACTTGATAAGGCAGCTCCTTTTTTTGGAAGTATTGACAGCGGTGTTACCTTTGAAACTAGTTACCAATGATTTGTTCCGCCGTATACCAAAAGTAGCGTGGCTAATTGGAAATACAGTTCATTGATCGAGAGTGAGTTTGTATGCGGGCGGGCGGGCGAACGATCATTGCTGTTACTGTCGATATCAATATCAGGCAGTGGCATCAATGGTGGTAGCGGTATCTGCCTTGCATCTTTGTGCACTACCACCAGTGCTGTGGCCACACCAGGTTACTTCCTCACACACACTGTGGTGGCTATATCGTGGTGTTTATCGGCATTAATGAAAGGTAATGACAGCAGCAGCAATGTATTGTTGCTGTTGCTATGTTTTTTGTATTGTTTTTTTTTTTTTTAATTATACTATACCCCCATTGTGCAAATGTTTTAATTTATGAGCGGCATTCAGAAATACATTTAGAACACTTTTCCACTTTCCATTGTAAGGAAAATGGTAAAAGTTCGGCATTTGTCTTTCGCTTCGTTCGTTGGTACGTTTGTTTGTTTGTGCTGTTGCCCCAGCAATCAATTGAACATTAATGAGGGAGCAGCCATCGAAGCGTTGAGTTCGGAGCTCGGAGCTCGGAGGTGGAGGAAATTTGAATGCATTTTCCAAACTATTATGGCCAATAAAAATAATCATAATGACCCGCCAAACGATGTGTGGAAAGTGCTCGTTCAGCTGGCCATGTGTGGGTCATTTTGGGAATACCACCAAACTTTTCTTGTGGAAACATAAATTGTTTATTTCCCCCAAATTACAGCGAAGTGCAAAGCAGTGAAACCGGAAGCCGGATGTTCGATAATTGATTTTCTATATTCGACTGAAGGAGAAGGTAAAGGGTGCTACTAGATTATTTGCTAATGATATCATTGTGTAAAGCTGAATATAATTACAATCGTGCAATATTTATTTTTCAATTTTAATTTTTTAACGTTTCCAAAATTACGGAAAATGTACTTTTGGCGCTATTCAATCCACAGATTAAAAATTCTTTAAGCATTTGCTGAGAAAAGACCAATGAAGGATGTGGTATTGAGACCCTATCTTCTATAATCTTGAGAATGGAAGACATTTACTAAACTATTTGAGCAAAATATTAACCAATAAAAGAATACATAACTTCCTCAAACTGAAGGGTGTCCCACCTAGAAGACAATCGAGAAATAGTAATGAAATGATAAACAATTTGTTCTTAATTTGAATTGAAGCCAGAAAAACAACTCAATTACTGCATCAGTAATTTCCGGCCGAGTTATTTGACTGCCTAGATCGTGTGATTTAACAGCTGTAGATTTTTTCATTGGGTTTTTTTGCAGTTGACGACGACTCAAGCCTTAAAAGAGGAAGTTGGACGAAATACCCTGCATTTATGAAAATTGCATTAACCGACAGAGTGTGTGCCAGCAAAGCCGCGGCGAGCATCTGCACGATACTTTGTTTCATTCCATTCTGTCTACTTTAAGATATAATAAAGTTTCACGATTTTTTTTAATATCTGTGTTTTATTAAAAATATATTTATTATCTAGTAATGAGAGACAACTAGCGAGTAAAAATGTATTTCATAGTACCGTAATGCTGAGATCAAACTTGTCCAGTTTCTGAAAATATTCTAATACAGTTCGACTGACATTACGAACAATAAAATACTTATTTAAAATCCGATATCTTATTTGCTCACATGATTTCTTTAAAAACATTTAATTTAGGATTTTCTCCATACAACTTCAAGCCCATCAAATTTTCATATTCCATCGAGTTTATCCTTTTTGGCAGATTTCCTTAAATTTCTGCCCAACAACGTTCTTTATCATTTAACTTTCACACTCATAGTTGGTTATAGTTTTAATGGTGCTAAACATAAATTTATTGAGCATGACAAATTGTCTTTAACACTTTTGCTTTAATCTGTAAGTCATTGTAAATCTGTATGTATATGCGAGTGTGTGTGTGTGTGTGAGTGGGTGTTTGTGTGTGTTCTACGTATACCCACAAATATTTGTCCCAGATACATAGTCGTCCCCACTCGGTTTGATTTTATTTTAAGAAAAATGTTTTCGTTTTTAATGTTCCAACCCAGTAACCTTATTAAATTAGTGTCCTTGTCCAAACGAATGGCCAGCAAGTTTGGAGCACGGGGGCGTATGTGGACACAACAAAAGATTTATACCACACCGCATTCACACATGTAAGCTTCGTTGAGTTGAGTGTGTGTGTGTGTGTGTGTTGGAATGCGGTTTGTCATACCACAACCATTTCAATGTCAAGTTAAATACTTAATCTTTCCCAAAAGTCTTTGCCTGGAAAAGAGGGCAGCTGAAAGGAGCTTTGACACGCCCACTTTTCACACACAGACAACAACGGAGTAGAGATAATTTTTTGTTGATGGTTTTTTTTTACTGTGTACACATTGTGATTTTTTAATGGGAATTACTATTTATTTGTGTCTGCTGCATTCATGTATGTGTGTGTGTGTGTGAATACCTTGCCGCCTGGCCCCTCGGGAGCGTTACATGGTTCGCGTCTAGTTAAAATGAATTACAGGAATAACAACGGCAAGGATTTTATCTTTCAGCCAGTCATTGCTATCCCACTGATGATATTTCTCTCGGAGTCAGAAACACATAGAACGTTAGTTTGTGTCTGTGTGTGTGTGTGCGTGCTATAATCTGCAATATTTTCTTGGTTGACTTTGTCATTTTGCCATTACACTAACAACAACAACAACAGCATACAATGGAACTACACATCTTTGCAAGACCCCAACTAATACATGCCGAGAACTTTGCTGTTGTTTGGCCCTAGCCTGTAGTTTGTTATTATTGTTGTTGGCGTTGGTGTTGGTGTTGTTATGTTTACATCTAACCAAGTGGTGATATGACTAAAACTTGGCTGCAAGATATCCTTTTTTTTGATTCCTCCACACGTTGTCGACTGACTGATTTTAGAATGTCCCCTTTCAGCTGGAACCATTGTAACCAGCACCTCCCCCCCCCCCCACTTTTCAGGAAACTTGAATGTGGCTTAAAGCCACTCTTTTGTTATGGGGGAGTACAATGAAATTTATCACTTGTATTTTTTCACTTTTCTTTTCTTTTTTAAATTCCATACCGAAAAAAGACTTCCTTGTTGTGTTGGTGTTCCTTTTCCATCACCGTTTTCTTTTTTGTGTTTAGAGCTTCCATTTTTTTGTTGCGTTTGGTATGTGTTTGTGTTTTACTTCGTGGTTTTCTCAGATGTGCGTGGCAATGGCATTGGTGTGTGCGTCGAGTTTTCTTTTATTAAAGTCATGTTTTATGAAATTAAGCGTGAATGTACTTTTCTGCTTCATAAATTTAATAACAAATAAACATTTTTATAAATGGGATTATAAAAGCTTTGTGTTAGTGTGCGGGGCTTCCTGGTGATTGTTACCCTTTGTGATGCGTTCGAGTTGGAAAGGTGTTATTAATGTAAGCGTTGAGTGTTGTGGGTTTGAATCTGTGATAATTTGTTCCGGTTCAATGTGATTCCAATTGGTATTTTGATTCTAATTGGATTACGGATTCTGAGTTGCATCTTGGAAGAAATACTCATACAACTATTTGAAATCCAATTAGAATATGGAGGAGTTAATAATGCAGTTTTAATGTAAGCCAAGGTTGTCCAAAGGGAAATTGTGACTTCTAGAATTGACAATGAATAATTCTTCATTAGATAATGGATAACAGATCGAAAATGTATTGAAGTGCCAAAATAAAGGACAAAAAGACATTGACATAGTAAAATATCTTTTGAGGGCTGTTCATTCCTTCTAGAACTATGAGTTCCATCAAATTTCTTGCTTACATAACCAGATTTGTCTTTTCTGCAACCGTAGCAAATATTCAGGAAACTCTTTTGTAGAACCATACTTGTTCTCTACTTCTTGGACTTCGTGCTCGTAAATTTTAGAAAGATTATTGTAAGTGTAATGTTGATAGGTTTCTAGGAATACCATTGGCATTCAGGTTGGTTGTAGTGCGGAGAACTTAATTGAATTGAACAACTACATTTCCAATTAGATCAGATGGTATTTGGGGAAGGCAACCAAAGTCAATATCTTAAATGCATTCCAATTATGTTTATTGAGTTCAAATGTAAGGCGTGGTAATCGCTTCATTTGTACCAAACAGTGCCAACAAGCAGGCCAAAAATAGGCACACATTCATCCATTCATATTTATCTACAAGACATCAGTGTGGCAGCGGCAGTGGCAAACGAAGCCAAGACATCAATATAATCATGCCTGTCGTCATCCTTCTTGTCCATTTAGTGCACATACTCGTGTGTATGTCTAGGGCTGTTTGAAAGCTGAGTAAAAAGGTAAAAATGTAAATTTCTGGAGAATATAAAACAGATTTACTTCCTGGCCACCACACACACACACGCTCACGTTCACACAGCACAAGGAACTGAGGAAGGCCATAACCGAAGATGAAGATGTTTCAATACCAGTGAAAGATAAACAACCAAATCAACCCTCACTCCTACAGGACGCAATGTGTCTTACTCCGTGCCGTGCTCCACATGAATAGATTGCTCTATTGCCATCATTGCATGTGTCTACATGTGTGTGTGTGTGTGTGTGTAATGAAATGTTAAGTAAGAAAAGTGGGATACCATTACCGAAAATTAAAGACAACAAATCTATCTGGAACCAAACAAACATGGCCATAAGAAAACAACCTTGGGGGGAAGAGAGAGAGAGAGAGAGAGTTGGAACAACCCTGAAAAGTATCAACGATCGACCGCATTAACAAGCCATACAAAACCCAAAACATGAACAGCAGCAAGAAAAGAAATATTCGCACACACACACACACATCCCCACACATCCATCACATGCAAACTTCAATAACACTACTATTGTATCAACAAGAAGGAAGAACTCCTGCTATTAAAAATAAACAAACTCAATTGGAATGGAGCAGAACGATGAAACTAAAACAGACAAGACAACAACAGCAACAAGGCCACACACACACACTCCCCGCCACCACATACTCCCAAACATACATATGCACAAGATATGTGTGGCCAAATAAAGAAACTACAAAAACAATGCGAAAAAACACGAAAAAAAGAACTTCAACCAAAGGATAACGTCGTCGTCCATGCCAGCCAGCCAGCCAGCCAAATACGTGTGTGCTATCTAGAATATATTTAGAATTTCCAAACCAATGCACTGACACACCCATGTGTACAGCAATACATGGCTGTGTTGTGGCACAATTCATGCCAGACTTATGTCCGTGTGTGTGTGTGTGGGGTATTCGCATGCGGATCTACTAAATTGTTAGTCATAGAAATACATTAGAGCGGGTTCGATTGGGTCGAGGCGATCGAAAGCAATAGGAAATGACAAATAATTTCAACGATATACTTTTTCAGTGAAACCCTTATGCATTAGATCAACTGTGAGTAAAGGGATAATGAAGATTATATTAGCTTTGGACAAACATGTCCTTTCACTGCAAATTTCAAATCATACAGCTAGGAGAAACAAACAAATAATTTATGAAAATCAAAATTTTTCTGGGTTTTCGTCCTTTTGATTGTTAATAAAAGCAATTGCTTAAGCTTGCAAATGCAAATTAACTCTAAAGAATATAGGATTAATTTATTATTTCTTGATTCATTAAACACTTCGATTTTATACTTAAAGACAAGCATAAGGTCTCAAGCTTGAAATAAACTTATTTTCGATACTGCATATTTTTACATTTTTTCCGAAACCGCCTTAATTTACAGTCACATGCCAGGTCATGTATGTAAGTGTGTGTGTTCGCTTGTTGTTTATGTGTCTTTATAACAATTTATCTGTACAAGTTTAATATTATTTATGTCTGTCTGCAGATGTATGTGTTTGTGTCACATCTTCCAAAGGAGTAACGAGCTTATATCTGTGTACATGTATGTGTCCGCGTTTGTGTGTGTGTTCGAATATGAATGTGGCCAACAAGAATAGGGAGTATAATATAACAAATATGTTTGTCGACACAAAAACATCGAGAGCTCCTTGCTATCTATTCTTTACAAGCAGCAAAAACCAATATGGCATCAACATTGCCATTGCCATCGCTATCGTCATCGCCATCAACAACATCGCCATCAATACGAACAGCGCCAACAACAAAACGCCAAGCAACAACTAATAGCAGACTACAACTATTTTAAGAGATGGCTAAGTTGGCAACGATGCCAATACAATTGCAGTGGAAGCGAAAAAAAGGAAGAGCCAACTGAAACCATGTATTTTAAGAAAATTAAAAATAGTTACATGTGTTTGTGTCCAATGCTTCACTCCTCCAGCAAGATACTAGTACACACACACACATATACACACTAACATTGTAGTGCAGGTATTTGCACAAATATACAATGACATTTAGCAAGATTACTTCAAAATTGCAGAACAACAACAGCAACAAAAATTGTCACAATTTGAAATATTAGCAGGAAAATATTCAAAATGAAAAAAATAACTTATCAATGGCAAAAAAATGAATTGAGGTTAATTAAGTTTGAGTCTACATTAACCTCCAAAAGCATTTAAACCTAGGAAGTAGTGGATTTAAAATACAATTTCCTATTATGTAACAATTGTATGTATCGACGATGGATGTGAGAAATACGATGGCATCCAACATTAAATAAGTATTTTATGGTTAGATTCTAATCCAAAATTGAAGTAACACTTCCAGAAAAATACCAAAGAAATAAGGTTGTAAAAGGGGTCTTATAAAAGTATTGAACTGTTTATTGCACAAATATTTTCATCAATTCTATTCTCCCTTTCATATCGATGATTCAGGCTTAATGAGTAGCTTCTAATTTGTGAAGTGGTGACTGCAAAAATTCAGATTGTAACTAATAAACCGGTTAAGAAGTATCAGTCGGTTGCCAACAGATACCTCATCTTTTGGCTTAAGCTAAGTTATCTTTTTAGGAAATCTTTGTTTTTTATTTTGAAAAGATACTAGAAGGAGTTGACATAAGATCTAATATTGGGGGAAATATTGAAAGTGTGGAAGATTGATAAACACTTAATAATATTTTTAAAAGGTACCAACAGGACTGGGTCGACGTATATATTGGAGTGCCCCTTATTTGAAGAGAGTTCGCGAATAATTTTGCATTTTATAGGAGTTAAAATCATTCAAAATTCCGATCCATTGTTGGTGAGGTACCACCAAGAGTGGATCGATATCATCCTAAAACCTTTTATAAGCCAATAAAAAATATCATAAAGAATCAAGTTTTGTCTGTAAAAACCTTATTTTTAATTATTTTCCAAGTGTTTACCTTCTTCATGGTGCTATCTTCGAATTAGATAGCATTTTGACTCTTTTTTCCATTCACGAAGAAAAACTTGTTAATACTTTAACTCGCTCATTCAAGCTTTAACCGTACTGAATAAGAAAGAGCCATCCACTCGTTATGTGCCAAAATGTTTTTTGCACTCCATTCAATTGAAAATTGTGTCCTTTAATTATCTTACAGAAATAACTAGAGGCTAGTGTTAAAGGGTGCTATTCCAAAACCTTGGCCCAAGACCTTTAAAACCAGTTCACTCAGAATTGACTGGACTAGCTACTTAACGTTTATCTTAGCATGTGGCAAATTTTCATTCAACAAAAAGTCACCAAACCAAATTTCAGATTACCCAGACTACTAATCGACAGATTTCGCTCCATAGAGGACATAACACATAGTGAAAAAATATTGGAAATTTTCTGCAGTTAGTACAGAAATTCTCTGAGAATCTGAGTTGTATACATAAAAATAATTTGGTTTTAAAACTAATCAGAAACCCTCAAAAAACTTTAATAGCTACAACAAAATACTTTATCTGTAGAAAACCCTAATCGTAATCGTAGTCCGACTTAGACGATCATCGGCAGAATAGAAATTGTCATTCTAAATTTTGAAGTTCCACAAAAGAACTTTTTTGGAACAAGGACATGCAAATAAAATCAATATATATAATATAAATATTGAAGTTCTGAAGTTATCAGTATAAACTATTTTTTTTTTTTTTTTTGTAGCATCAATACAGTGTCGTCGGTTTAATTCATAAAGTCATAATTGAAATACTGTTGATAATGAAACGAGCCCGAAGTTTGAGATCTCCTCCTGAAGGGTCTTAAAATCTTTCTTCACCATTAACATTATATCCTCTTCCACTACCTTGGCTTCTCCAACCCCTACTGTACAATAATATGCTACGAATGTAAACAATATGTATCAAATTAATTCCATTTTGTCTAGTTAAAAATATGGTTTCCCATTTCGCAATTGCTGATGATGCGTCAGTGCGGGCGGAATGATGGTCACATCATTACAAATCCCCAAGAATAAATAATCCGCTTTCATGTTTCCCGAGGTATATTTTCATTTGCGCTCCAGTGCAGAGAAAAGTAATTAAATGCCCTGAAGAGACACAATCCAGAAAACCATCCCCCCCCGCTCCACACTCCCCACCATCCTTGCGTAGATATGAAGACATTTATTTAGTGGCCAGTAATCTACCGGAATGATTTCCCGTCCGATCCAAATGTATGCATACTATCCGTCCGTATTTGGTACTGGATATGGTAAATTTATTACCAAATTAACACAGATACAAAGGTAAACATCCCTATCGAATGTAAATGCACGCACACACACACACAGATACACGTACACACAAACGTACGCAAGTAAAAACACACGTCGGACATACAGTAAGAGTTGTTAAGATGGCAAGCTTCTTATAAAATACAACTCATTCAGGAAAGCTATCATGCGATTGCTTCACCTCCCCCAACCCATTCGTGCCGGGCTATCGACCAGCTTAATGGTAAACAATCAAAATAACTAATTGCAAAATTACTACTTAACTTCTTGGTTAAACCAACATCAGAGTTTTAAGGGTTAGCAGAGAAATGTATTTGTCTTGGAGTTACCTGAGGGCCATGAGAGCAGCTCCCATCACTTGTTACCTTGGAACACACGTACGGACGGGCCAAGCACCAGTAAGTATTCTGAGCCAAGAGATCGACGAAGCCATTCCGAAAAGTTACCAAATATAACTTGGTTGTTAATGGTCTAATTTCTCAATTGAGTTCGGAAAGTTTTAAGCCACAAAATGCTTATCTAAACATCAGTTGGAAGTTTTACATCGACCACTACTTGTGATAGTTGTTCCTGTTGTTCCTGTTCCTGATGTCGTTGTTGTTATTTTACGTAAGACTCATGTTTACATCTGGCGAGTTGTTGTAAGCCAAAGAAGAGTAAATCAAATAGCTTGGCATTGCAAACATTTGATGCGAACGACCGACCGACCGACCGAATCGATTCTGTGGAAAAGCATTCCTCTTGTGAACGGATGAATAAATCGATGATTGCTGATGAAATGAGGCAATGGACGATGTGTTGGCTGGCCCACAATGCTTCCTCCCACAAGGTAAATAGGTTACCAGTGTTATCACATGGTGATTGAATATCCTTTCAATAGATTTTATAAAAACCCCATCACATGGAAAGGTGAGTCGGAAGTGTACTATTTTCTCTCAAGGTATCAGCAGAGCTATGAAAATGAAACCTGCCTTTCAGTGTTGTTGAAAGCAAATGGAAAAGCCTTTATTTCGGGCTTATAGGAACATCTTTTAACCACATATATATACCTTTTCCAATATCAGTTCCAAAATATAACTGGGGTCTCAATAATGGGAAGACCATCATTACATTGGATATATTCAAAAAAAAAAATGGAATATGTATTAATATTTTATGCAAGGATGCTTTCTGTATTTTAAAATTTAAAAATGTCAAAAATCATGCAAACTCGTTACAAAAATTAGCAATAAACATCAACCACGCCTAATATCGCAAATTGCGCCTGTATGGGGCCAATGTCAAAACTGGACCGATATGGAGATATTTGAATACTGCCAATTTTCATCTTACAAGACTCTAATGTGTCGAAATTCATGTTCGTTGAACATATATAAAGTTTCTCATGTAAAATATGCCAATGCGTCTAAATTGTCTAAATTGGGCAGGAAGGACTTACTTCTGCTGGGAACCCCAAACTCCACGCAACAACTTTCTTGGTCTAGGGTTTCAATACCAATATGCCAAATAGTTGACCTGGATGATATAAAACCGCACAAGCCGACCATTTTATCAGTTTAACGGCAAATCGTTTGGCAACACTAACCAAACTGAATTGAAATAAGATGTTATCGACAATTTGGAAAAGTTTCGTTTAGCCGGCACCCATTTGACTTCTACATGGTAATGCAATAGCTATAGAGCAACAAAATCTTAACCAACCCACCCTAACACACACATGCTCACATTTACACGCACAGCTCAAATAACAAAGCATACAAATCAACTTAAGATAATTATTGTACAACATCAATCGAATTGAATGAATACTTTGCTTTCCATCGAAACATTTATGTCGGAAAGCTACAACAACAACAACAAAAGCAACCAACCTCAGTAATGGCAGACTGCTATCAAAACAAATTAAAATGGAAGAGAATGACCAAATAATATTCCAGAAGAAGATATTTTATACTTGTAGCAATGATGGCATTTACAGTTATTTATAAGCACTGACATTTCCAGTAGTACCGAGAGGACAAGCCTGGAAATGGAGACGACCGCTTCTCATTTATTCACAAGAAACATGCTAAAGATACCACCAATCGGTCTCATTTTCATTGACAGGAATTGATAAAAACAGTTCTCTACCGACCAGAGTCGAATCAGCGTCTGCTATGTAGAGACAAACCATCGGCATCATTATGGCAAACTTCCGTTTCCGTTTATGAGTCCCATTGGTTGCGCTAGTGGCAATTTGTATGCGTGTGTGTGTGTAGGAATGAACTCAACTATGGTGAAAACACAGACAAGTGACTGTATCGTGGTTTCCTTTATGGCATACTTATTGTTATTGTTATTACTTTAAACAGAAGGCATAAATTCTTCATGCACCTCTCCTTGCCACTCTCTCTCCGCGGGAACTCTAGCCGCAAACATTCGCTTGCTCCTTCACTATTTCATGTCCGCATAATGACATTGCGTTGTTTGCGATGATACGCATACATCCTCAGATCGTAATACTGGGTAGTGTGACAACCCACCAACACATGGACAATTAAATGTGAACGCGTGTGTATAAGTAAAACATTTGTAGTGCGTCCGTTGAATCCATTTCATTTTATGGTAGTTTGTCGTACTGGGTATAGAAGAACGGGCATTTCAAATACACGTATTGAAATTAAAAAATACCCACAGCCCAATGTTGAATTTCGTTACAAGGACACATTGGTTTTTTAAAGGGAAAGGGATTTCTTATTAAAATAAATTTTCATTGCCACTTTCAAGCGAGCCGCATTCAATTGCAAAAATAACTACAGACCAGTCAGCGGAAACCGACAACAGAATCGCATACTTTCCCTCCCATAAGATTAATATCTTGTAACAATGCCGGAAATGTAAGTGACAAAATAAGTTCAAAACTGGTCTCTTTTCCTCAGATGAACTAACAAAAGAGTGTTTTAAAGTGCCAATGAAGTCAAACCATGACAAGTAATTTCAAGAAACTTTAATTGTCTCTCAAGAATAAAAGGAAGGAATTGAATTTCTGTTATCAAAAATAATTTTCAAATTATGTTTTTAAATAACAGTGGAAAACATCAAATTTTGAAAATATTTTCTGTGCTATCCTGTGAGGATATTTTGCTCGTATAATAGTTCTCAATAGCTGTATCCAATCAGAAACAGTAATCCTCTAGAAATTTCCTGAAATATTATTTTAGTCTTTATTCTTCATAAGCGTAAAACATTAAGATAAAGTTAAACAAAATGAATCCTGACTCAGAATTTTTAATAGGGTAAATTACGAGTATTTTCACTTTCTTACGGTTTGCAGTAAAAAAGCGCAAGTGAACTAAAAATACGTTTTTATTTTCCAAAATTATTATTTGAACCGAAAATGAGCCCCATAATAGAGAAGTTACTTTTATGGAAGGATGCGCCCGTTTGAAAGATATGGCTCCATTTTAATTCGACTCTAATAATTATAAATTTGCTTTAGGCTTTAGATATATATTTGGGACCCAAAATAAAAAATGACGTTAAACTAAAACTTTGTTTTGTTAAACATTTACGTGGACGAATTAACCTTTCTATCGAATTACCAAAAAAAAAAAAAACTATGCTATTAAATCTTAAATTCAAAATAATTTTAAAGCTCACTAAATACCCAACATTACGACTAACTCCCTGAGCAAACAAAAAAAAGGAATACAGCACGCCAATAGGAGACTGGTAAAAGAGGCGGAAAGTGGAGACCAATATATAAATATGCCAGAAATGCTGCTGTTCACAAACCACACATAACTTTCCAATTATTTTCATTTAACCGCTAACAAAACCGATGTGAAATTTATTACAAAAATACCAGAATAATAACCAAAACGCCACGACATATTCATGTGTATAGGTGTGGGTGTGTTTGTGTGTGCGGGTCTGCATTGTCACAGACACACCCGCACGGTAAGGATGTAAAATATAATTTATCACGTGACAAAAGTAGTAAAGCCGACAGCCGTTGGACAATATCTCATGCGAATTACATACATACATATGTATACATGTGTGTGTGCATGTGTCAACTTTATTGAAATTGAATATTTTTCGGTTGTCCAAGGACCAAAGAAGAAAGAATTATTTCTTTGTCTGAATGATGAAATGTCCTTTGAAAAGAATTCGGTTGAATATCATTTCTCAGGATGACGGTTTTCTTTTCTTAATATCTACAAGGGTAAAATAACAACAGTTAAGGACAAAAGAGAGCCATATTTGGTGATTAACATAGATGAGGACATAAAATAATTTGGTATATAAATGAGTCCAAGTGTGAAATGCCTAAAACCAATATAGAAAATTACGAAGAAATGTCAGTGGAAGTGTGTTGGTGATACACTCCGAAAACTCTTACAAGAACTTATATAATATTATTTTAATAAAAATTAATGATTATTATTTAAATAATGAAATATTATTTAAAAAACCAATCATCTCCTTTAGAAAGTTACTACTCTTCAATCTTTTTACATCTAAAACCTAAAAATACATTATTTCTCAAAATAGCTAATTTTAAAAAATAAGTTAAAGGTATTTAATAAACTTTTATTCCTTTCTTTTGCACTCCACTGTAAATATTTATTTGCCCATTTTGTATTACTGAATTGCAGTAAATATTACATTATTTGAGCATGTGTATGGGATGAATTGGTATTTGTGTGTGTGTGTGTGTTGGTGTGCGAATGCATGTGTGTACATTTTGAATTATTTTACATTTTCCCGGATTATGCAAAATTGGTTTCGCAAATATTTATGTGATGAAACACACAGAAAAAACAACAACAAAAAAAAGCACTGGGGGAAAATCGCAAAAAAAAAATTAATTAATTTTTCCAATGAATGCCGGCGAATGCAGTGCGGACAAACCAAATGGATGGTCACATGGACTCACACACACACACTTACATAAATGCATGCATGCACGCTTGCATTTGAATGATTGTGACGTCGCCATAAAGGTGGCTATGAAAAAGATTTCTCTTTTCATTCATTTTTGGTTAAACACTTTGCCGTACAGCAATTAAAAGCATAAATTCATTGATCATCGAGCAGATACAAAAATAGCGACAGACACACCAACACACATACATTAACACATTCAAGGCTGACAATCAAACAAAAGAGCACACAATTTTTAATGGAGATGTACACGGAGAGAAATGTCTCACATGGCATACGGAAAGCTATATTGCAGGATTAGAAGGGAAGTAGCGTGGCTGTATAGTACCCAATAGGAAAAAATAAAATTCCGAACCATAGAAACACAATCAGAAACACAATTTCAATACTCCTACCAAAATAGTTCCTGGGTAAGTTTTAAGTCCGTCTGCGTATAAATCTAAAATGAATACATAAATAAATGACCTTTTATCGATTTTAGCATTGAAAACTTTAAAACAGAACGGAAGGTCGGTATTTAAAAAATATATTATATGAGGTTAACCTTTTTCTCCTTAACCTTTCTAACCTTGCCTGCTACCACACAAATTATACATGGAGAGAAAATAAGGTTCTAAGTTTCCGTTTTAGATTGAAGCTTTAAACCCCTTAAAGAAAATCTATAGCAAGTTGCTATTCTTTTTCAGATATAACCTTCCATATTCGAAATATAGCTCACATGGCATGACCCTATATACAAATTCCTCACCCAAAGGCCTGCTCGAAATTTCTCTGAGTATAATTTCCCTTCACCCCTTGCGCAAGGACTCCCATCGAAAATTCCATAGTCGATGCGACAGCACTTTTACATGACAAAATTTTGGTTGAGTTGTTTTTCGGAGGATAAAGCAAAAAGGTATTTGGTTTGTTTTTGCTTCGTTTTGCAGCAATTTTTTCGCTGTACAACGTTGCATTATCACAAGTCAGTGGAAGCCAACAATATCGAGGGGTGGCGGGATGGCAAAAGGACGGTCATCATTACGTTTGTGCAGCAGTTATTAAAACAACACAAAAACACTGGTACTGTTGTTGTTTTTGTTGTTATGTTGGCAAACATGTCAATGTGCCGCCACACAACTATTTACATTTCGGTTATGTTTATGGTGCTGGTGCTGGTGTTCGTTTTCGTTTTGTTAAGGCCTTTTCCACGTTTTTTCTGCGTCCTGCTTTCAATTTGATGGCAGGCACATTAACCTGTAGTTCAATTAAAACCGTAAATAATAGAAACAAAATGTTGTTATAAATGCAATCACGTCACACACACACACACGCGCACTCTCACACATCCATCCACATAAAACAATATTTTTTCAAATAGACTAGGCCACAAGCAGGTGTTGAAAAACGCCATAGCATCGCCAAAGGACAGAGGTTAGGCATTGATTTTTTCAATCAAAATTTTGTTTACGATCATGATTATTATTTATCGTTTAGCAGAGCAGAAAAACAACAACCCTCCCCAAAATTACTAACACCAGATATGACATAATAGAACAACAAACATTAAATTGGTAGCATTAAAATAAAATTATTAAAGATTTCGTAATAAATTTAAATGAATTCATGAATGAAACATGTTTTGAATAAAGTACAAAAAAAAAACAAAACGTTGACTATTGCTATTTTGAATGTTTTACAAATAAAGAACTGAACATTTCATAGCACGATATTTATTCTCTTTTTTAAGGTTCTTTATTATTTCTGGGCTTAAATCAAATTAAAACCGTTATTTACCATTACATTTAAATATTATATAAAACAATTATAGAATTTAATTTATATTCAAGTATGCTGAAATTGTGGAAAAGGGCTTTAAAATGTCTCAAAATTTTTGGATACCGCTGCACGATACCAACAATTGGACCATTCAAAAACATTTTGTGCTGTGGATTTTAGAACCTCTGAGAACATGAGTTTGCTAAATGCAACCTATAAATATGGAAATTAAATCGAACACCTTTGGCAAAAGATAAAGAATCCTAGTATATAGAAATTCCAATTTCTTCTTGTTTCGGTTTGAAATTATATCGGAAAACTGAAATATATCCTGTCTATAGAGGGTTGCCATTGACGTTCCTTTGAGAAATGCATCAAAAACATTCAAAACACAGGATATGATAAACTTTTTCAAAGAAAGAATCCAACAAAGATCTCGAAAGAGACATTTATACAACTGATTGAGAAACATCCCTAAAGCGACTTATAATTTTGTTCTGATGAAAATATATTGTTACTTTTATATACTAAATTTCACAGGAAAAAAAACTTGATTTTATTACTCAAAAAAGTAAATATTTCATAGCGAAGGGGAAGACAAATTTTGCATAGCTTATGAGGACATCTATCATCAAAAATATTAAATAACATCATCCAAGAACCGATTTGTTAGTGAAAAAATCCATTCAAATAATACTGGAAAGTTAGTACCCTATGGACACCGCACGTATACGTCTTCATCAAACACAACTGCATATAACACATACGCACCCTAGTACCCTTCGCCATGACGACAAAGCCTAGAGACATTCAGCCATTCATTCACCAACAATAAATTTAAATTCAATTTATGACAACCACAACAACAGCATCACCTACAAAAGGGGAGGGGGGATTAAAAAATAACACTTGCAATCATGTTCACGATTTAATCTCTCGTGATAAAATCTTTTCGAAAACTTGATCCCACCAGAGGTTGATGCATAAATCCCACATCTTCTTGGCCATGTTAAATTGAATTAATTTCTTCGACTTTCTTTTGCGTTGACCTAAATTCTTAGAACAAAACTTTAAAGTTCAAATATGTGTAAAGCGTTTCTTCGTGTGTGTGTGTGTGTGTGTGTGTGTGTAACCGCCCCAACACGTACATACACAAACACTCAAACACATAGCCAAGCCACACGAGAAACACACAACCGCAAATATTTTAATGTTTTTTTCTGTGCTTCTTTTTTTTTGTCATAGTTGTTGCACAAATTTCTGACAAACTACTGTGGCATACGCAATTTCTTCTACTCAAACTGACAGCGTTTTATCTCAAACCGAGAACTTAAGCGAATGACAAGTGTCGAGAGTAGATAGAGCAACCTCAAACTCTTTCCCAGAGACCCACTTTGAATGAGTTTCATTAAAATTAAACATAAGACAAATACACGTAGCATTTTCAACATTTACAAGTGCAAGTGAGTGCGTGTGCATGTTCACACACGGGCACACACACGCACACACACTGCGTCAGTGACAAGAACATACGAGGTGTTGTGTGTGTAAACCAGGACAAAGCACGTTTTCTCTCCATAGATGTGTTTGTGTGCATGTCCTTTTAATGTTCAGTAAAAGGCTTTTGCATTTAATCCCCAAGTCCCCGTTGCAACAAACTCAAGGGTAAGTTTGTTCCCAAAGCCCAAGCCAGCTGACTATGATGATGATGATCGGCGTCATCATTATCATCATCATCTTCAGCTACCAGTGCCACAATGACGATGATGAAATCCATTTGCCTCCATTTTTTTGCAAGAAAGAGTAGAACACTTTTAGAACCTACTTACACAGTGCATTCAAACAACTAAAAATGAATGTGTACACTACTACTACCACTACCCACACACACACACCCAGACTAACTGTACGCATGCATAGTTCCACCATTTATCCGAGCCGAGTAATAAAATTGCAGGCAGGAACTTGTGAACTACTTTTGCCACAGTTGCCATCGTGCCTCCTTGTTGTTACGACCTCCTTCGTCCTTGCGGTGTAGCGAATTCACCGCATTTAATTTTCCCACAAAAAAATCTACAAAACATCTCCTTGAGGAATTGCGGTTTCAGATGAGTAACAAAATCTCAGAAACCAGAAACAGAAGGAGACGAAGCAAATGCCTTAAAGATTGAAAAGATCAAACCTCAGTGGAGAGCAGAAAATGTGTGCTTCGACGGAGAAAACCTTTAAACATCTTTGCCTGCCAATGTTAGAAGAATGACAAAGAAGAATATGTGTTCTTTTTATTTTAAAAATCCATTATTTTAATTTTTGTTTTTTTTTTTTCATCTCAAAGTACTTTGATTTAAAAAGAGACTCAGAATAAACATAATAATCATGAAACGCTGGAAATGAGAAAAAATAATAATCAGCTATTATCGTTTATATGAATCTTTTTATGCTTATGAATGTGGACGTTTTTAAGACACTATTAGACATTGACATAGATAGTTAGATGGTGGGAATGTCCTATGTCAAATACAATATTCAGCCAATTATAAAACCGCAAAATTAACCTATTTTATTTGATGCACTCTAATGGGGACTTGAATTGGGAATAATTATGTCAAGTTCTAATATTGAAATGTTATATCCAGTCGTAAATACCCCAAAGTACGAATGCTTAAATAACGAGTTCTTTTTTAAAAGTTTTCATAAATCAAAAATGAATTTCTTCACACTTTAAACGTAGTACTATTAGACTACGTACTCCAGAGACGCACGCAGAAGCGGTACAGGGGTGTGGCCGACTTGGTTACTATTCTGAACTTTTTCGCATTTAGTACGTTTGGTAATTTTGAGTACCCAAAACGAAGGAATTGTTAACAGTACCTTAACATGTCAATCATACAGACATTTTTCTCAAGGTATGGTGTTTAGAAGACCGAAATTTATCTAAAAACAGAAACGAAATAAGACAAATTACGTTGTCCCTTCCCAAGATATGTAACTAGAAATCGTTCAGTCTTTTTCATAGGCTGATCCAAAGAGATAGTGCTGGGAATTGTAAGTCTCTAAATATAATCAACATATTGCATATAATTCCGATTTCATTGATTACTTCAATCCGAAGAGGACAACTCCACCTTAGCCACACTGTCGCCCAAGTAACCAAAGACATTTTTGGCACAATTTGCAAATATTTTATTGTTAATAGTCCGTAGTAAAGTAGACTTTCTGTCTCAATGAGCCAATAAATCACGAAATGAAGGTAAAGAGTTTTCACCCAAGACACACACATACACTTACACTCACATACACTGCGTAACAAAGACCCACATACCGACACCACAAAACCTAGCTCAACTGATTTGTGGTCTGTGTAATTTAGGGCTTTGTCATTACTTACTCTCTTACACTCGCTCCCGCGCTCCACTGTCACCGAAGTCAGCTTTGCAAAATGTGTCAGACCACCTGCAGAAGAGATGGGACAAAGACAAAAAGAACTTGAATAAAAAGGCTGACTAGCATAAATGCCAGTTAACACTAATTGGTAGCAATGTCACTCATACGCTAACACTGACAACACGCACACACACACACAGTCACACACGTTGTTTCACAGACAGCAATTACGATGGAGCACTCGGGCTGTGGCAGCAACACGATTCCCATATGCGAATTCAAAAATCTAAAGCAACAAAAAATATCCATGGCACTCGTCGTTTAATTGAAGTTAGTTGGCATTGGGTCGGCGAAATGGTCGTCTGAATGGCTATGGCTGCAAGTTTACCTAGTGGCTGGTGTTGCATGGACCGGGTCCTGGTGAGCTAGGTGCCAAGCACTGCACTGGCGACAAATGTAGCTAAGCTTGAAATGAAAATGGCTACAGCTCTCTTTCTTTCTTTCTGTTGTGTGGCGATAGCCATTATGTGATTGCAACAACTCGTATTACAACTGTTTTGACTGTTCTGTTCTGTTCTCAAACAAACACACATACACGCACACACACACATTTCACATTTGACTAGTTTTGAATCTCTCGACTTTTTTCATGGTGGCCGTGTATGTGTGTTTGCAAGGAGCTACTTGTGCCGCACTTTGTGTTGCAAAACTTGTTTCCGTTTTACTGCATTGCATGGCAATTCGTAAGTGTGCATGTGTGTGTGTGTGTGAATACATGTGAGCTGGCAAATAATACATTGGACTCAAACGGATGTAATGAATTAAAGTGCAAGTGGCAGTTAGCTCTCTTTTTGTTTTAGTCACTATTTTTTTTAGCCGACTTTCCACCAAATACTTTACGGCCCAAACATACGACTAACACACAGGTTACTTTCAACGACCGTCCAACTGACGAACACACGAAGAAGACGTAAAACAATTACACGCACAAAAACAACTACTAAATACTGAAAAGCCCAAGAAAAGGACAATGCAAATGTCGTGTTTTTTTGGAGCATAATTGTTTTATGGCTCTTTGTTACTCAATAATACAAAACAGAGTGGGGAAAATGCCGTACAATTAGATATACCTAGATCCAGGCACAAATAGAATAACAACACACGACTGGGCCGACCAAGGCTTTTCTACAGTGTTTAGTCGGGAAATTGGGAAGGACAAAACCCTGTTTTTCTTGGCCCAGATGGAATCAAGAGAACACTTAAGGATATGGCACATGTTCCCAACGGCACACAATAGCTATGTGAGTGTTCCAAGTGTCCGAGCAAACTTCAGTACATCACAGATAAAGGACAGTTATATAGCAGATTATCCGCCGAAATCGTTTCTAATCCTATACCCCTAGCCTATATTTTTTCTTCTTGAACATTTGCCTCACAAAGTCGGGCCACTCATTGTGCAATTTATCGAATATTCTTTTGTATGGCTCAAAGCATTCTTTGGCCGCTTTTTGACTGCAGGAAGAAACAAAAGTAAAAAAACAACGAGCTGTTCTGGTGCAAGTCGTTTCCCAAACGAAAACTTGTGCCCCGTTTACATTCTATTAGCCTCCACTTTCGACTTGTCCTGCAATCAACCAAACGGCAGCAGTTATTCCACCTTGGCTATGCGAAGAAAGAACGGGAAGTTTAAGTAGGACTCGGAATAGCTTAGAGAACATTAGCAATTTTCTTTGTGCCGGAATGTAAAACGTCTAATGCTTGCCTGACAATGCGAATGTATGAGAATGTGTGTGTGTGTGTGTGTGTTTCTACATTATGTATGAGCGGCAGAGCACTGCTGAATGATGTCTGAACGGGCCGAACAAACACATTCTGAATGCCATTGTTTAATGTAGCGAACGGAATGAAACGAAAAACAGTCGAGTATAATGTAATGTGTAACGCTCGGTAATGTTGTGTACACGTGTTCATGAACGTGTAAGTATTGTTGCTGTTGTTGCCTATTAACCTCAATTTTGAGTTGGGGATAAAAAAGAGAAAGAAATGGCAAACGGCAACAGTGTTCGTGAATTTTATGATGCACATATGAGTTTATTTATACTCGTCGAATGCCTACAACACACACGGATGTGTACACACAAACACACATAGCGACCATGCAGTGGATAGCTGTGTGTCGGCTAGTCTCAGGTCTCAGGTATACAAGGATTGTCTACACGAAATGTGATTACTTCTTTCTTATGCCCGAGTTTTCTTCATTTCTTCTTCTTCTTTTCGTTGGACTTCAAACATGGGAAGGCGTTTTTATCGTTGGTCTTAATGTATTCCGCAGCTCAGTATCTACATATGCATGTCGCCCTGTTTTTGATCTCCTTACTAGATTCCATTATGTAGATAAAGGGAAGAAACATGTTAGTATATTTGTATAAACAAATGTGAAACATGGGGGGTGAATGGAGGTTCTTCAAGAAAGGGCCTTTTAAACGTGACTTTTGTTTTATTTAAATTTACCATCAGACAAAGCTAAATTCTCTGATAAAATACAATGGTTTCAATAAAGGAAGAGATATTTGCAAGCGTCAGTTCCAAAAGGACTCTCTCAGATTATTTAAAAGTCAGTTAAACATTTCGCATCACCAATTGTAAAATACAAGCTATTTGTGGTAAAGTTTCTGTAGATGTGTAGATGGAAAATGTATATTGAACTATATCCGCAATATATATTGAACGATATCCTCTCTATATCCTCTTAATATGACTCTATAGGTAAGCGAAATTCGCTTTCAAGTTTCTCCACATGCGAAAAAGAGCATTTTGGCATTTTTTATCTCAAACTTTTTGCAATATTTGGCAGATCCATACATGTGGCTTGTAGATCGACTACAAAATCAAGAAATAATATCATTTCCTTTAATATATAACGATCATCTATTTTGCTTACACCATTTACCCAAATATCCGCTAAATTTCGTAGCGATCGGTCCATAATTACGGCCTGGAGTGTGATTACAATTTGCAACGGACATTCCGCCTGTCGGATGAACACATATAGCCAGATAAATTCAGCTGGTCATGATATGGTGATCAATAAACCACTTGGTTAAACAAATAATTCAAAATTTAACAAACTTTAAGATTTAAACAAACTCCTAAAATTATCTCCAAACAAAAAATAATTCTCAATCCATGTAGAGGCCCCCTCAAAATAAACCATACACCGCCTGCCACAAAGCCTGCCCGCTTGTGATGATAATATTATAAATGTAGTTCATACTTTTCTTGTTCTTCGGGTTATTATTCATAAATAACTGCTTTAAGCCAAGACCTACAAAGGTATCAGGTAAGATTAGATGGGGGTATTATTTTCCAGAAGATAACAAACGAAAGCATGTCTGCAGATGAAGAGAAATGTAAGTAAGTTATGTTGTACATGTAATGGTGTTAATATTCGATGTGAGCATGTGTGTGTGTAGGCAAATGAATAACACAAATTATATATGAACCATATTTCATGGCATGGCAGGAAAATCAACAAGTCCCCAATTCTCCTACACTGGCACAGAGATGCCGTTTTGCCACTCTGACCATGACCATTCGTTAAGCAGAAGTTTCAAAACTTTAACTTCACTCTTTATTTTTATGACATTATCAAAGTGCAGTAGACAACCACCACGCCCCCGACCCGCCCTCGCTTGGCACTCTTCCATTCATTTCGAGTTGATTTCATTTTGCTTTGCTGTCAAACGTTAAATGAATTGCATTTTAAAGAGTTGCTGCTCCGCTCCGCTCTCCTCCATAATTTTGTCACTGCATTTTTTGTCCTTAATTTAATTATGTGCTGCATATAAAGTACTTAAAGCTCAGCGCCAGAGCAGAGGCACTGCAGAAACTCTAGCCAAATGACGGATATATGAAGCACAGTCTGCCCTTGTCATCTGCTTCTTCGTTTGCATCTTCTTCTTCTTCTTGCTGTTTTTCGTTTAAGCTTGAGTTGAGGATTTTCTTTCTTTAAACTCTTTGTCCTTATAGGCCACTAGCAGCAGCAACAACAACAACGACAGCAGCAGCAACAAAGGCAACGGCACTAGAGTGCATGGAAGAAAGACGTGCGGAGCAACTGGCTGTCAATGTTCGTTCTTAAATGTCGCTTGTTGAGGGAAAATGTATTTTAAATATTTAATTAAAGACCGTAAAGATTGAAACAAGTGGATGGCATGACATAAAAGACAGCATTACCAGCATCACAGATGCAGGCAGGGCGGTGCGGAGAAAGGGTACGACAAGCAAAGCAGATAAAACAAAACAGAACAAAAAAACTTTACCTTGACATATATCTCATCTCATCGATTTGTGTCAATTACTTGTTGCCTAAAATGACAAAGAAATTGAACAAGAAACGAGAGAAAAACTTTGTCCTTTATGTTCGGTACAATGAGCAAGGCAAAGGTCCGGCAAAGAGCACTCACTCACACACACACAAACTCAACAGAAAACACAGCACAGCTTGCAAAATACCAACCAACCAACCAGCCAGCCAAGCAGCATTCGAGAGGAATCGACCTGCTTAACTACTTTTGCTTACTGCAACGTTTTAATGAAAACATTTTTTTCTTGCTGTTGTTGCTCTGAAGAGCATAACGTTCGGGGCTGTTTTGCTTACTTACTTTTATTTATACTGTTCTCCGGCTACCCCTCTGTCCCCCCTTCAACTTGTGTAACGTAATTAAAAACTTCAGACTTGTAACACTAAATGTACAAAGGGGGGAAAACCCCGCCAACTGAGATAAACTGAAAAAAAAAACATTTCCTTTTTGTGCAGAATGTCGAAGTCGGCTCAAGGCTGTCCTGGCCTGCTTTGAAGTGTCGATTTCATTGCTACTTAATCATCAATCATTGTCAGTAGTTCTACAAAAACAAACTCAAAACTCAGTATTACTTTTATCTACTGTAAAGCAATTGTTATATTATTTTAGTTTTAGAGGAGGGAATTCGGTATATTATTTCACATAAGGGAATTTGGCAAATACTAGGGCCAAGGATCTAAGTTAGGGAGAAAGGAAAAAGAATGTTAGGGGGAGAAAGGCAAATGGTTAAAAATGTTTTAATTATTGCAAATTCTGTTCAGACTTTGACTCTATATTTTGCTGCAAAACATTAATATTTAAAATTATATCACATTTTCTTGATTTCTAAAACATTTTTCCAAAAGTAATTGTGCGGACAGATAGACGAAGATCGATTTCAAATCTCCTGCAATTTTTTCGACATAAGAGAAACATTTTATTCGCATCAAATGACAAAATACCAGTAGATGAAGGGTACAAGAAACGAATTCTCTTCCAAACTCAGTTCGACGCC
This sequence comes from Musca domestica, assembly GCF_030504385.1. Taxonomy (NCBI): domain Eukaryota; kingdom Metazoa; phylum Arthropoda; class Insecta; order Diptera; family Muscidae; genus Musca; species Musca domestica. The sequence continues at coordinate 589,474 of NW_026712232.1, forward strand.
CTATTTTTCCCTGACAGTATTGAAATAAAATCCTCCCAAAATAATAAAACCCTTTTTGTAGGAGGAGCCTTAACACCTTTGATTGCAAGCCATTTAACAAAATATTTTGGATACGCACTTCTAACGCTTATTATAATAAAATGAATGGCAAATTAATGTGGCATAGTTTGCCAAGGAAAGACTTTAAATGAAAATGAAAAGCTTTATTATTTTCCATTCAACTTCTTTACATTGGCAAAGTAAAAACATATTTTTCGAGGGTTTAGAACACGCAGAGGAAGAAGAACAGTGCAGCGACCACAAAAAAGCAGTACCGAAATGCATTTTATGAACTGTAAAAACTTGGGCCAGCCAAAGTTCTGCGGGGGAAACATTTAACGCTCAATGCCTGAGTTTTGGCTGCTGCTACAAATGTGTGGTGAGGCGCAAAGTTTTTAACAACACTTAAGTGAACTTTCATTCAAAACCTCAACCACATCATCCTTTCGTTCCGCCTCCCCCGCTCCGGTCCCATGCGTAGCACATAACTTGCATATCACAGCCGCAGCAACGACAAATCCCACACACACACACACACGAAACACATGAAACAGAAAACTTGGTTTTCGACGAGTGCGAATATTGAAATTAAAACAAGGTCGCATTCGACTGTTAAACTAATGGGAATAAACACTCGAAACGGCGTTATGCCATCGCCATCATATGCCGGAGAGCGAAATGTGGGTTAGCTGCATTCAATATCAGCCGTGGAAATCTAGTTTCGGCGGCCGGAGTGTAACACAAAACGAAATAAATTCTAACAACGAAAAAAAACAACCTCAAACTGACTCAACTCGTTCATCATTGCGATTTTGACTAATTTATGTGCAGGAATTCGTATGCGTCTATTTTGGTTGTTGCTGTGGGAGGCGGTGGTGGTGGCGGTGGGGTGTGTGTGTGTGTTTATGCAAAATTGCCCCCATTCATGGAAAAGTTTGATGGTTTGGTGCTGCAGTGTGGTGGGATCCCGCGCTCTCACACTGCTCGAAAAAGTTGTCACTTTTAAGGTCGCTTTAGAGCAATGTTTGGGATAATGTAGCCATTTTGCTCAGTTGTGGTAGTAACTTTTTTTGGTTGGCGTTGTCGTCCTACTGTTGCCAAATGTTGCAGCGGCCGCATTGTAGCGAAACACAAGCAGCAACAACAACATGTCGTGTACTTGCACTTTGAAAAACTGTAACAAGGACAAGGGCATTTCCACCAAACAAAAATAAATGGCAAAAGATGGAAACAAAGGAAGAGAGAAGTACCCACGTCCCTTTCCCCTTCTACTTACATGTTGTTGCCACACATTACCTTTTCTCCGTGCCCAAGATGAAAACGATGACAACATCAACTGCCACAGCAACAACTGCAACGACGTCGTCGTCGTCGTTGTCATCAACATCAGCATCCACCGACAAACAAAAGAAAACGACAACTTTCTGAAAAGCGTAAAATGCAATTTTGTACTTCTACACACCCAGCAGTGTGCAAAAATATTTACAGCCTAAATCGGTTAAGTTTTGTGAAACAACTTGAAACTAGTCGTTTCTTTTTACGGCATCGCACACCCCACCTTTTTGTTTGAGCCTACCATGTTTGCCATGGAGAGGAGCTCTCCAACAAGCTCCGGGTATGCTGTGTTGCTTGCCATGGAAACAATACCTGGTGTTTTTTATGAAATGAGACCACGGAGAGCATTTACAGTGGAACGAAAGGCTGTTGTGGAAATTGAAAAAAGAGAGAAGAAAAATTTGAAGAACTGACTAATGATTAAGTGTCTCCTACTATTTTTGGGTTAAGATTAGGTTGTTTACTAAAACTTTATGTGTGGGGTTTTCCTTAAAATCCAATCAAACTCGAGAAAAAATTAAAAAAATCAGAGTTTTTTTCTTTATGAGAAAATCTTTGCTTAAGTGAGAAAAGATTTGGTAAATATAAGCCTGACAAAATGACCCATCATTCTATGGAGAGTATATAAGCTTGGTCATTCCGTTTGTAACACCTCGAAATGCTCATGATATACCCTACCAATTATATATTTTCTGGATCAACGTACAATTCTAAGTCGATTTAGTAATGTACATCTGTCTGTCTGTATGCTGTAATCATACTATCTTTTGAACGAATTGAGAAAGAAGACTAAAATTTTGCACACATATATATTTTGCCAGTAGGAAGGTGAAATTCGTAAATGGGCCATGTCGGTCCACGTTTTGGTATATAATGTTACCTCCCTTCATTCGGTATTTTTATGATTTCAACGATATTACACACCAGAACTGTTTTAAATTTCGTAATCAAAGTTTGTAATGGGTACTACAGTCTTTGACAAAAAAAATTACTTAGGCAGATCCACGTCTTCGTATAACACCCGTATAGCCCCCGTATAACGACTTTCATTTAAGCAGTATTTTTTTACATTAAAAGTTCCTTCTAAATGTTATAGGGTATTAAAAGTTCGGCCCGGCTGAACTTAGCTGTTTTTTTTTACTTGTTGTCATTAAGTTTAAATCTTTTGTAGTCACGCTAACTAGCTTTCAAGCGAATCGATATAGGAAGCTAAGATTTTGTACAGCGCTGTGGTTTTTCTGCAGCCAGATCACGTTTAACTAGAACTAACCCATATAGGTTCATGTTTTGGTATTGTCACAATTAGAGTTAAGCCAATCTAGTTCGATAGAATGAACTAGGTCCGTGGACTCCGGGCGTTTGTATGAAAACATTGCGTATGAGTGATATGAAATAAATGACATCGCTCATACGTATAGGTGTACTGACACAACCCTTGTCAATATGTAACGTTATATGGGGGCTATTTAGATCAAATATAGCTATAGCTCCCATATATATGTTTCATCCGATTCGGTGTTTAAGTCCCTCACATTTGTAATATGCACTCCACAAGAATAATATTTGATATCAGATACGTTCCAGAAATACCTCTGCCAAACATTTGGATATTTTGTCTGTTTAGTATGTTTCTCTACCGAATTGGCTGTAAACTGGCAGTTCGTTCCCCAGATTTTTAACAAACCCAAATGTCAGATATTTCCATAATATTTTTGTCTCTCGTTGAACCACTGTAGCAGCAAACTCATCTGCATTTGCTATGAAATCCGGTTGAAGAGAGAAATAAAACAATCTAACAAGTTTCTGAAAGTACTGGCGAAAAAAGCTTAAGGAAACTCAAGAAACACGGAATGTTTCTGCGTTGAGATGCAGAAAGAGGACATATGAAATGTTGTCGCGTATGTTGCTCAACTACAACTTGTATTTGCATCGTAGTTTTTTCTCCATGTAGAATCTGGCTGTACACACTCATACACCCAAACTTATGTGAGTGTGTGTGTGTGTGTGTAGGTTTATAAATTGGTTTACTTTTAATGTTGTTACAAATATGACAAAACATAGAAAAATATTTAATTTCAACTCGAGATGGTTGTTAATGCATGACAAGGCATGATGGCATGGCATGGCATGTGTTTGCTTGTTTGTTTGCCTGCTTGTATTTGTATAAAAGGATAAAGAGTCATAATGTGTGTGTGTGCATGTTTGTATTGTTATCCCATACGTAAGTATGACAAACACACATAAATGAGTGAAAGCTTTTAAACTTTGTGTTTGCTAATGACAAATTCCAAGTTTATGCTCAAGTTGATGTTGCTGTTTTCCTCTACTCCGTCTTCCTCTTCATAATTTATCACCGGAGATGCAGCATAGCAGCAACAATAATATTGTGTAATAACAATTACAACAACATCTCCATTAAATGCCACAACATGTTTTGCCAGGATCCTACGGCTGTATATGTGTGTGTGTGTGTGTGTAGATTTGGTGGCATGTAATTGCTTGACTCTAGCTGTTCTTATTTTTAGAAAATTGTCATTTTCTTGTTCTCCTTCTTCAACATCCGCAACGAAAAACAAAGATGAATGTGCGGTAAGTTGGGGACTGATGTCAGTGTCCACACTTATTATGTCATACGATCTGTTAATGGTTTATACAACCTCAAACCTTCATACATACATACTACATGCATCCAACACATACTCACACACACACTCATGCACTCATAACCAGCACTTGTAGCGCCACAAAAACTGCACACACACACACATATATATTTTATAGCAATTTTTCATCGCTTGATTTGTGGTCTCATTAAAAACGTGACAAAATGTTGGCTTGGAACTCTTTGGGAAAAAACTCTGTGCATCCAACAACCTGTTCGTTACGTTATGTTCCAGCTTACTTCTGTCGTTTACTTCGATGTCCGTCCTGCATCCCAATGTAAAGTCTCTCATCTATATGGTTAAGTAAATTTAAAATCAAGTTTGCGTGTGTGTGTGTGTGTGTGTGCAACTGCATTTGCTGGCTAAAAGTCAGGGTAAGCAAATGGTTTGTCATTTTGTTGGCGACAAATTTGAATCAGAAGAAGAAAAAAATAATTCCGGAAATGCTGTTTTATTTTGATTCAATGGAAATAATTAAAACTGCACAGAGGTAACGAGAATCGGAGAAGATGAATGGCGTCTAAATGAAATTTTACCTTGCAAAGGAACTACATCGTGATTGGTATTAGAAATTAAAAGAAAAAATATTCAAATTAGTGCAAGTCAAGGTTTTTAATTTACACCGAAAATTTTCCCTAAGAAACAGTTGAGGAAAATGTCTCCTAAAGTTCAAAGTGGAAACGTACAAATAACCTCCCAAAAATGTATAGGATTTTAATTGTGGCAGTATAGATAGGCCGATCAAATGGGGATTCATAACTTCTAACACTCCTCTTGCAAGGGAAATTTATATTTCTTACTAGACCCCTGTTTGCAATTATTTCCCAACCCTGCTACCATCGAATCGATGTACACACACACATATGTGACACACATATCTATGGACGTGTGCAAGTTCCGTGACAAAAAAAAAGAACTACAGAGAATGACATTTTTTTATTATATTACTTTACGTTTTATAACGTTGTAAAGTTTAAACTTTGTTGATGAATTGTGGTTGGCAAACGGATTTATATGAACAATTCCACCATTACCACCAGAAGCTGGAGCTGGAGTACCAATAGCAATTGCACACACACCCATACTCATACAGTCGTTGCACTGCATGTGGAACAGTTCTACCATGACAGTGAATAGTTGAATGACGATGAAAACTACAGCGACAACGACAATTGCAACAACATCACCGCAACACTACCGCCAACCAACCTGTATGCCAGTGCCATTACTCTTGTATGGCATGCAATTTACAACTTGAAACTCATATAATGCACTTGATGTACTGCATATGTGTTTGATGATACACACACATGTGTGTGTGTGTGTGTGTATCGGTGTGTTTGTGTGTGAATGCAAGGATTGCTGGCTTGCGATTGAAAAACTTTTGCCATTCTTATAGAATGGAATGAATTGAGTAAGCAGCGAGTGCGAGTGCGAGTGTGAGTGCGAGAAACAAGCAAAAACAAAACCCAAAGAATGCCATTGCAACATTGAATTGAAAGCGTAAAACACCAGCAACAACAACAACAACGAGAAATCACAAACCCCAGCGCACACACACGCACGCACACTAACACTCACGTGCACACCAACTAAGTGAACAACTAAAACTGCAAATCTGGATAAGAGATTTTAGAATTACAAATGTTGTTTTATGCCAGTTGCTGGCTTCTACGAATGCTGCTGCTCTTATTTCAGGTGATTGCAGCGAGTCATTATGAATCTCAAGGTAGCTGCTGCTGCTGCCGCTGTCGTTAGTTTATATTGTGCAAGCAATTTAAAAACGAATACGTAACGGCTTAATAAATAGAATAGAAACCAAAAGAAGACAATTCTGAGCTTTATTTAAAGATGAAAACTTTTAAAGTTGCCACTTCTCCCTCTCCCCCCTCCACAACGCCCATATGCCATTAATAATCATATTTTTTGTTCTTCTTGTTATTGTTGTTGGATTTATGAAACAGACTCTAATTAAAATGATTGAATGTATTGTCATGTGACGTCGACTTTCTTCGGTAGCTCTTTTATCCTCACTGACAGTACCTCTCCAACATCGCCGGGCAAGGACAAGGAGGGGGGTATTTTTGTTGTTTGTACAATTAATTACTTTGATATGTAAACAAATTGCTACAATCAACCATACACACGCAAGGTGTAGGAACACCGCTTACCCTCCCCCCACTGAGCTGTGTCCTGTCAAAAAACCAGACAGTTACATTCACGCATCAAATTATTTGTTACGTACAATTACATCGAAAGGACAAAGGAAGGCTAAAAGCCAGCAGCTTTCGTTTGATTTCGGCAAACAATCTGATGAAAAAAAGGAAGACAGCAATGGAACAGGGGTAAATAAGACATCATAATGTACAGTGGGCCGAGGTGAGAAATACATACTATATATTTTTGTTACCTCCTTTTTCGAAGCCTATCCATAGCTTGGTGGAATTTTATTTAAGGTTAATTCCCTTTTCCTCCCCCTCCCCAACCACTTTCGCATGGAACCACTGTTGTACATTGTTATGGCATGACAGATACAAATTTATTTTATACACTTATCATTTGGAAGTCAAAGAGCAACTGAGCTTCGCCAATCGTTCAGGTCAGCATTTTGCCATTGCCAGTGATGGATACGTACATACAAATATAAACATCCGCACCGGCAGACAACAGCGTGAATACATTGATCAACAATTGTAAGGATGTGGGGTGGCTTGTGTGTATCTTCCAGCATATCTTGTACGTCAATAACCGAACAAATATCCATCCAGCATTCTCCTGAGAATACCACCGACGCCACAACATGAACTCATCAAAGCAAGAACAAGCGAGCGAAGTCCAACCAACAAATCGACCAGGATCTGGCTGAAATGAAAACAAGAGTCGTTGACACACATGCCCAAACAACACGCACGCACACACACACACACACACACATATTCACTCACATTCTGCCCTCACAAGGAAACGGGCATAGAAGTCAAACAAAGAATCGTTAAGTTCAACCTCATTCTTGGCCAGGGAAGAACTGTTTCCTTATAAGGTTCATTGCTGGTTGGCTGACTGGAAGGATGAATGGATAGACGGATAAATGTGTCCATGTCATTCATATTTGCCCATTACTCATAATGTATGGCCATATTGAGACCGACAATAAATACTCTTCATTTCATATTTAATGTATGAACAACCTCACACACACACACACATAGGCAGGGTATGGCATGGTGTATGTGAGTGTGTGTCTATGTGAATGAAGATGGTATTGGTGGCACCGCTTATTATGCTGTTCCAATGATCCTTGTGGGACAAGCTAGGTATCGTTACCGGTAAATAACAACGAAGCAGAAGAAAGAATCCTGCGTTGTTGTTTTTGTTGTTTTGTAATGAAAACCAATTTGCAACTCTTGCCTGATTGACTCGATTGTGGCTGGGGCTGTTGGTTTTGCTGACGAGGATGATGATGATGATGATGTTGTTTAAAAACAAAACAAACAATAACGAAAACAGTAACAGAGCCGGCATAATGTTGCAACAATTGCAAGCAACAGAAGCAGCAACAACAACAAAAACAAACAACTCGACAACTGCATCAACTTCATTTAATCAGCAACCAGGCAAAGGCAAATATTTAAATAAAAAATCTACTAACCAGTCAGTCGTTCATTCGGCAGATAGATGATATAAAGAGAAACTAACTAACGGATGCCTCAACAGACAAACCGGACAAACAGGTATAATGACATACAAACAGTTGGAAGTAGAACTCCACAAAGAGACCTGTGCATTGATAAATTCAATGTGGTTAAATTAAACATTTAAAACAATAGCCAGCATAGAACAATGCGTTTGCCAGCTCCAATCCACCACAGCCCCGCTCCCCATTTCTGAGAGGTAGACAATAAATGGTCTTCTCTACCTGACCGAAGGACACGAATACATCAATAACCAGACTCCAACTCCGACGATGTAAACAAACGACAGACCTGGAATAACAATCACCCGATGTTGGTTGGTAGGTGCAAGAAGTGCAATGTTCTGTGGAGGAGGGTGGTAGATAGAGAGGTAATTTTGCACAATTATGTTGCAGACAGTGGTTCGACAATACCCAAAAATAGTATATACGAAGGGTTAAGTGAAAGGGGGCTTGTAAATATGTAATGTAAATCATTCACCATTCTGTGGGAAAGGTACCCCGGCGAAATATTTACCTACCATGAGGGATGTCAATCTTCATATCATTGATGTCATGCTTAGGAGGTCCATATCACAATCAAAATGATTGTGTTTACTTGCCAAAGGGGTCAGCTGAAAATTTGAAACTTCGGTTGGCCGCCAGAACTCAAGCGCTGGCCATGGTGATGGTGTGGACCGCCATAACAGCCGATGTTCGCTCTCCGCTCTTATTAATCGACCGTGGCATCAGAATAAATGCCGAATATTCCGGAGGGCGTATTAAAGCCTCGGGCACGCGAACGTTTTGGCCGCAGACCTTGGATATTCAGCACCATCGCACTCAGCGCACGTCACACAAGAAAGGCTACAAAATGAGGGTCCGCGCTTCATTTTCAGCGCACAATGGCCAGCAAAATCTCCGGATACCGATCCGTCGGAATATTGTATCTGGAGTATTTTGGAAAGCAAGGTTGGCACTAAAAAATATCAAAGTGGCGATCACCTTAAGCAAGCGCTTCGCCGGAAATGGGCCAAAATACCGCAGAGCAACAATCGGGCAGCGTGTGACGGTTTCATTGGCCGTTTGAAGGCCATAATTCGTGCCGAAGGTGCACAATTCGAACAAATCTAAACTTATTCTAAAAGTTGATGCAATTTCCGACATTGTTTGCTTTCATTCAATAAAATTTAAAAAAATGTAAAAATAATGGAAAATTCAAAACAATTGACCACAGATATGGATATAACTATGTTAAAAATTTAGAGATCCTCATATATTTCCCAAGTGAAATATTCCGAAAAATTCTACCAACTACGGCAATGACCCTCACTCGAAATCGAAATGGTCAGAACAATCTCTACATCCTCTTAAACAATTAACTTCAATTGAAACCTAGTCGTAGCCACTCTTCTCAGATACAACATCCATCCTGCTGTTGTTGTTAAACAGACTTTACTTGTCCTGTTTGATGCATTATATCCTGCTTTGTAGAATTTCAACAATTTTCCGATTTAAATGATTAAATAATTTGCATACCACTTGAAAATTGCGTAGCAAAATGTTTTACAACAATAATTGTACCGAACAGCAGTAACAACGTGAGCTGAGCAGCAGGCAACAGCTAACAGCATCTGTGAATGCCCGCAACATCACAACAACCAACACACAGAACAATAAGCTGTCGTCTCCTGGCTGAGGGAAGGCTAACTTATTGGGGGCTATCAACAGACAGCCGTCGCACAAAGGCAGCAGCAAAAGAGAAGCCGATGTTGGTGATTACAGCTAACAAAGTCATCCGAAATATGTGTCTACACTGGACGAAAGATGGAAAATTGTAGAAATATTGTAATGAAATAAATCGGCAAAGATGAGAATTACCATAAGACACTGACACCAATGGAATTCCACAAATTCCATAATGTAATTTCATTATTCGAAACGTTATTTACACATTGTTTCATTGTTTCTAAAATAGGAAAAACATTTTTGTAGGATTATCAAGTAAATAGCAATGAAGGGAATTATATTTCTTGGGAATATACATTTTTTACTTTTGAGGAAAAAATTATCCACAGAAGAAGTTCTAGTTTTCAAGGTAGAAAAGATTTCCATATCCATGAAAATACACTGCAAATTGAAATGTTGCATAAAGGAGATCAATAGACAAGAAATTTCCTTTTATAAATTAAAAAAAAAATCTTACATAAGCAGCTAGATATCATTGCCTTTTAAGTTTATGAAAAATTAAGGAACAACGACGGCATAATTCAAATGTTGCTCTGATATCACTTTGTAATGTGTCATGCGATGCGAAACTGCTTAAGGATAACTATCTTAAAAAAAGTTTAGCTGCTTACAAATATTCGAATAAGTGCTAGCCTTTTGCTTATGACATTTGAGACATAGAAAGACTGAAAATAGAACATATCTAAAATCATTTTTTAACGAGAACAAGAGTCAACATCATAAAAGGGAATTATGGAAAGAAATATTTAAGAATTCAAATCTCAAAACTTTTATCAAATTTATTTCAGTGTACCAACTTCCAGCAACGGCACAACTTAACTGGGTTGTTAAACAATATTTCGACTGGAGCTTTTTACACATTTACCAAACACTTCACATGGCATTGAAAATCGTTTAATTGTAAAAGGCAATTGTTTCCATACCCGCAACAACATTGCCATCACCGCCACCACCACCACTGCCACCACTTTCAGCAACAATGCCTGTCTGTTTTTACAACAACTCCGCAAGAACAACAACAACAACAAGAACCACAAGCAATGCAACTTTTGTGCAATATTTGCTATAACAAAGCGATTCGCTTCACAGACAACATTCAGGAGGAAATAGCAAAGACAACAAAACGACTTTGCGAAGATAATTTCCATTTGCTGGAAATATTTGAGAACAAATATTCAAGCCATTCCCATACACATCCGAATGCATCATCCGCACCAGAGGACTTTAGCAAATTGTCTGTGTGAATAATAAACGAAGACGAAGAATGAGGCTTTCTTTGGGGTGCACCCTCCACCTCCCTGCAGCCTTGTGGAAGTTGGGGCAGAGGCAGATATCAGCAATGCACGCTGCATAGTTTAACAATTAAACCTACAAATGTTGCAGCCACATTTGTAATGCCTACTGACATTGCCTTATTTACAAAAGCATACGCTCTAAATGACTCACTGACCAACAGTCAGTCGGCATTGCCTGCCTCCACACTCCTGCAACAATGTCATACATGTCTGAGCATTTTAGTCTATTAACATTTACAAACAACGAAAGACCGGCCACACGAAGGCAGGCATGCATCACAGGGGCATTCATTAATTCGACCACAATGATGTCCGGGTCGGGCAGATACTGGCACTACCAGTTACTTAGCGAGTAAAGTAAAATCTGAAATAATGGTCAAATGAAATAACATATCAAAGGTTCCTAAAGTCGATTTTAAGATGAGACATATTAAAACGGCAATTATGTTAGCCGTACCAACATTTTAATACAATCCACAATGGGAAAACTTTTTATGTCAAAATCAGTTGCGAAACCAATCTGTCAAATTTCATAATTCTGGAACCTAGCGTTATATTTAGGTTATTGCAAAACCTGCACCCTCATTGAATATTTTTGCGAGATTATACTCTATATCTATAAAAGAGGAAAATGTTTGTACGTTTGTTTGTTTGTTTGTTTGTTTGTTTGTAATTTATGGACTCGAAAACTGCTGAATAGATTTTTCTGAAAATTTCCATATATACTGCAACATCGCCTGAAAGTAACATAGGCTATATACATTTTTGAATTTCCACTTGGAACTGGGGATATAGCATCAGAATCGGAGGTACCTCGCAAAAATTTAGATTTTATATGCACATATCTATTGATCGGTTAAAGATACAGTCTCCAAATTTGGAATGTGTAACGGAATTTGGAACAAAAATAAGTTTGCTAAATTATATTGTAATCGGTTCAGATTTGGATATAGCTCCCATATATATTTTCGACCGACTTTGTTCATTTGATGCCTCAAACACAATATGAATGTTCGATTCCAATGAAATTTGGAATATGTGACGGGATTTGATCCGAAAATAAATTTGTCAAATTATATTGAAATCGGTTCAGATTTGGATATAGCTCCCATATATATTTTCGGCCGATTTCAAGCATTTGATGCACCAAACACGCTATGTATCCCCAATTTCAATGAAATTTGAAACGTGTGATAGATTTTATCTAAAAAAATTTATTTCCCAAATTATATTGAAATCGGTTCAGATTTGGATATAGCTCCCATATATATTTTCGGCCGATTTCATGTATTTGGTGGACCAAATAAGACATGTATGTCCAAATTTAATGAAATTTAAAATAAGTAACGGAATCGGGAGCAAAAATGAATTTTTCAAATTATATTGAAATCGGTTCAGATTTGGATATAGCTCCCATATATATTTTCGACCGATTTCATGTATTTGATGCACCAAACACGCTATGTATCTCTAATTTCAATGAAATTTGGAATCTGTAGGGGAAATTAAAACGAATATACATTTGTCAAATTATAGTAAAATCGGTTCAGATTTGGATATAGCTCTCATATATATTTTCGACCGATTTCATGTATTTTATGCACCATACACGATATGTATGTTCGATTCCAAAGAAATTTGGAATATGTAACGGGATTTTGATTAGAAAATAAATTAGTCAAATTATATTAAAATCGGTTCAGATTTGGACATAGCTCCCATATATATTTTCCGCCGATTTCACATATTTGATGCACAAAACACGATACGTATTTCCGATTCCAATGAAATTCGGCATGAGTGGCTAAATTTGATACAAAAATAAATTTGACAAATTATATTCAAATACGCTCAGATTTAATTATAGCTCCCATATATATACTCAGCCGATTTCACATATTTGATGCACCCAAAGCGAGAAAGACGAAATCTGGCACCAGAAAAAATTGCCAAATTGTATTGAAATCAGTTGAGGTTTGGGTATAGCTAACATATGTGTGGTTACAATAATAAATGTGACAAATTAATTGGAAATTAGTTAAGATTTGGATATAGCTCCCATATATATATTCTCGGCCGATTTCACGTATTTGACGCACCAATTTCAATGAAATATGAAAGGTGTGGCGGAATTTGGTGTAAAAGTAATTTTTTTAAAATTATATTTAAATCGGATCAGATTGGGATATGATTTTAATAAGAACCATTGACCCACAACGCCTTAGGCTAACACTAAAAAACAACACAACAATTAATTTGAAATACGCTTATTACGGCGAAGAATGTTGCTATCTCGAATTCATTAATTGCAACAGAAATGCCACTCAACTTCAAAAGATTGCAGTTTACTGCACGCTTGGTATTTGCTATGAAATAAATAAATCCGAAGGACAAACCCTTCGTGTATGTATGTCATGTTACTGTTTTTCTAATGGTTTTGTATATTTACGCATTAAAGTAGTGCAATAATTTTTTTTTTTTAATTATAAAATTTGTTTTTTTTTATATATATATTATATATTATTCTATAGTGTACTACATAAATATTTAAAAATGTTTCCAGCCTGGCTACACATTCGAGGAATGTCCCAATAACAGCACTCCGAAAAAAAAGTTACGCACCACAGCTGATTAACATTCCACAGTGGAAATGTTGTTGTGCTTTTCTTGGCTCTCAAGCAATCGGTGGCATTTGGCAATTTTATTTCAATGTAGCAATATGAACAATGGCGGCTTGCAGCAAAAGTCAGATTCATTGAAAACCAAAAGTTCGAGCTCGGACAATGAACCCAAACGATTTTCTTCAAAGATTCCAAAAGATCCGTTTGCGAAAAATTCCTATAACAACAATGTGAGTATTTATCGGAAAATCGCCAATAGAGCAATTTACAAGGTCCTCTGATTTGCAACAAACCCAAACAATCACTCGCCGAACAGTGGCATTTTCCAATGTGTTATTGTAACCGAAAAGAGAGGAAGAAAGCAATGGAAAATATGCTGCTGATACTTCTGCTCTAAGAATATTACAAGAGCCGCAACATGGCCAACGGATATCCGGCATGGTCTGCCGACAGCATTCCTGGAATGTGAAATATTCAATTATTAAAATTAATATCAACTTTTCATTTTAGCAATTACAACAACAACAACATGCACATCATGCTCAACTACAATAAAGGCAACAAAAAGGCTAAACGATGATGAGCCAGCCAGCCAACCATAACTGAGTGGCCGAAGGTCAAGAAGTAAGGGGTGAATAGTTGACTTGTAGTCATTTGTGGTTTATTTGCCAGCAATTTCTCCCCCCCCCCCACCATTTCGTCTTACCCTCCCCCACACAACAGCTTTGTATATTGAACATTTAGTTGAGCATAAAAGTGAATTATTAAATATTAAAATGTTCAAAGCAAGAAAGAAAGAAACCGAGCAGCATTTTACTCTCTCTCTACTTCCACTCACCCGCCAACACTTGCTGAATAATGAAAATCCCCTCCAAAGACAAATGCAAACGAATGACCAAAGAGGAGAAATAGCAAATCTTTTTATTATTATGAAAATTCATTAAAAAAAAGTATTAAAAAGGACACGGAGCACTGGGCACAACCGTCAGCCGTGCTGGCCAGCAATGAAGAGCGAAAGTATTGCCATAATCCTTTTTACAGGACATAAAACATGAATACAAAGGCCATGGCAACAAAATCCAGCGAAGAAAAATAAGAGTCTTAACTCGTTCTCGATTTAGCCTTCCTTACGGCCAAACCACCACAAAACACCCAACCCCATTAGAATACCATGAATCTAGTTGGAAACCCCCCCCCCACACTGCCTTTCGCCCGGCTCTAATGGTGTAATTCCCCATTTGCGATTGAGATATTTTCCCCCCATCCCTCGGACAGAAGTTAGTAACATTTGTTAATAGTAATGGCGATAATAACTAAATCTATTCACTCATTTAGGGTTTCTCCCTCCATGCCACCACCAACTGACCTGTCTTCCCCAGATGCTGGTGCTAAAGAGATTGTTTGGCACTCTGGTTGGGCGCCTGCTGACAGCATACCTATGCTCGCAATGCTTTCGCTGCACCAGCTACGGCAAAGAGCGGTTGAAGTTTATAAATTAAAATGGTTTGGTTGGATGTGATTCTTTCTAAGCTCAAAACTCAACTGACAACTTTGTTGGCTTCTGCTCTCTTCGTGAGCCCGGTTCTTTGTCTCAAGTCCCATCTCTTTTGCAACAGAGTGCAACAAATCTGTCGGTCACACAGATGGCAACGTGGAATGCCAACAGGACAATGGTGCAAACAAGAACCGACTCCATGGTAATGACTATACAAGGATTGATAAAGAAGATTTCATTTGCGTTTCTTCTGTCCCCGCACCCTTTCAGCTGCACACAAACACACACACACACACACACCGAGTTTCGCCATGGCCAACAGTTGGTGGCGTTGTAGTTGTTGCTGTTGCTGTGACGACGACAAACCAACAGCCATCCAGCCAGTCCCTCTTTTGTTGCCTTTATGTACCAATGCCATTAAATCTTTTTCTGACCATAATCTCTGGAATGCCCCTGCTCCAATTGTTGAGCACTCCGTGCTGTTGACGTAGAGCACTTATTCGCCCTGGTCGTCTGGCTGCTCCTTTGTTGGATGCTGGTGTCTCGAAAATTAAATCTTGATTATGTGCAGAAAATATTTACTAGATTACACTACTCTCCAGTGGTTGATGTTGCTGTTGCTGTTGTTGTTGCCGTTGTTGTTGTTGTTTTACTTGTTTTCCCATTCATCTTCAGGTGGAAAATTAAGAAAGTTTGTTGCACCGAATGCTACCATTCGTACTCCCCGGTCTGTTATCTGTCCTCATTTTCCAAGATACTTATCCAGTAAATTACTAAACAAAATTGTAATAAAATTATGGAAAGGACTTAAGAAAGGACATTTGGCATGGGGTGCAGAGAAAGGAAAAAAACGGGTCTCCATGAGGAGAGAGTTATTAAAATATTCAAGGATCTTCTTTTTCAAAAGTTGCAATTAGGGTGCGAAGATGGTTTCCTAATTTATTTCTCCATCAAAACTTATTTAGTTTTCACCAAATCTTTTATATCCTCTCACAAGATACCTTTCTTGATTAGAATCAACCGATTACCTCAATAGGTAAACTTTTTTTGGTCAAACGCAAATAGATAATCCTAGGGAATCATTGATATTTTCCTTGGCATCTGAAATACATTTTGTATTTCAACAGCATGCATCCCCAATGGTTGGTGGTGTTTCAGGATGAAAAGAAATCGCCCTTAATCCCTGAAAAATATGAAATTCATCTACCGACAAAATGAATTTTGGAAGGACTGCAGAAGTATTCAGCCATCTCGGAATAAATTGAGTATTTTGTTAACACTTTTTCAGCACACACACACACACTTATCCGCACATAGACACATTTCCTGACATTTGAGACTTTTTGTAATGGCCCCACACCATCCATTTGTGCGAACAAACCAAGCGAACGGAAACACCATCATTATTTCTATCCTCCATTCTTTCCGTCATCTTGTTGCTTTTTCTGAGGATTGTCAAGACGCAATGGTTCATTTCAAATGCCACTCTCTTCGAAATGTGGGTCTGTGTGTTATTCGAACACAGCCAACAACAACGGCAACACCATGTTTCGATATATGATGCACTCATGCCAAAATGTGCCACTGCCACTGCCGATGCTGATGCTGATGGTGCTTCTCTCAGGATGTCGGTGTCTCTGGGCCGGGGAGTCCTCGGCAAGGAGGTGGTGGCCAAATATGAATTTGAGGAAAATCATTTCATTTTATGTTTGTTTCCTGTTCACAAAACCATGTCGAGCATGAGAAATGAGTTGTGAAGCAGAGCAGAGCAGAATCGGAATCAGAGCATTCGAATCAAATTGAAATTTTCTCATTTCAACGCAAGCTTACAAAAGCACAAAATCTACATTTTTACGGGTAAGTGGAGAAAAATACTAACGGTGCCCGGAAGAAGAAGAAGAAGAAGAAGGCATTCAATAATAAACCCCATAAGGATACTGTCGAAAATTGACAAGGGATTTAGTCATGGAAGATAACTAAAATAAGTTTACCGCTCTTGCTCACTGCACCTCACTTGCCTACCACAATGGCGAACGAGCGAGCGAGTGAGTGCATCAGCTCAAGATTGCATTGTCGTTCTTGGCCCAAACCCATTTTGAAAAGTATCGAACCGCAAATAAATGCACTTCCGAGTAGCTCTTGGCATTGGCACACCATGGCAGATGGCAGGGGCGGGTGGCTCGTAGTACTGCTATCCGATGTAAGGCCATAACATCCAAGTAGGCCATGTGCCTTGGAAGCTGTATCTGCTGCCGACACACTCTTTGCATTTGCTAAATGATATTGTTATGAATTTCAAATTTGATTCCTGTTGTATTTTAATATTTATTATGTGTGCCAGGATCCAAGGGGTGGGCGGACGGTGTGAGGGTGCTTTTTTGATTTCTGATGTGATTTCATGTGATGTTTTCAGATAACTACCTCTGAAAGGGAAAACATGTCAGCCAACAACAATGGGCTTTTATAACCTCATATAAAATTAAGGGATTTTGTGGTTAAATAACTTCGTGCCTCACATTTTTATTCATTCCCAATCGCGGTTGTGGCTGGCTTCAATTTGCGCTGGCAAAAGTGACAACAGCCAAACACACAGTCATCTCGCCGCAGCGACACCCCAAAGTCAGGACAGCCAGGACGAAATACAAAAGAAGCTGTGTGAAATATTCCGTGCAGATAGCGAGACATCATCGCCCGCCATGAAAGAAAAACACATTTGCCCGTTAATAACAAAACATAATAAATAAATCACGATCCCCGATATACAAGCTGCCAGCCAACCAACCAAGCAGGCAGGCAGGAGTTCTTCAACATGTATTACCTTCATCCCATACACACTGAATACAAATACAAACATCTGCATAGGCGCGCACACACACACGCACGCACACTTTACAGTTTGGCGCTACCCATCACAAAAGAAACATTTCTGATTTACAAAAGTTATGCAAATATTTCTTAGCACAAATAACAGCTTCCTGAAATAACAATTCAACTGCTCGAAAAGAATGTCTTGCAAACGCACGAATTTACAGTGGTGAGCATAAGTTGGGGTGGGAATCTTTATTTTGGAGCTGATATCCACAGAACGTCTGACAGAAAATGTAGGAAGAGTGGTCCGGATATCCTTGAGAACTGGGAAATAGTTTGACAAAACTAAAATACAGTCGAACTTCTCTATAATAAACCTCCCTTTAATAAATATCAACCACGCACTCAAATGCATCTTTCTTTGACGAAGTTATGCTATAACGTATGATTCGTTTAGGGTAGTTCTTGTATTTTGCCTGAAAGTCCTAATTATGGACCCATGTTGGAGTCAATCAGCCATCGGGATTGCTGCATCATTAGTTATGTAAAAATGTCAACACCACTGTACGGATATTCTACAGTTCATATTTTAACTGTATTCCTGTTCTAGCTACAGAATTAGAAGTAGATATATGTATGTGTGTGTGTGGTGTGTAAAATGCAAAAATGTGTGTAAAAGGCAGAGTACCGGCATCAGTAACTATAGCATTTCAAAAGAGCTACAATTTCCGTAAATTTTGTAGGGAATCAATTTGGTTGTAAAACTTCATGCTTGCGTGTGTGTGTGTGTGCGTAATGGCTGCGGTGTGGTGTGGTGCGATGGCAACATTCAATGTCAAGACATCGCGTCGCGTCGCGTCGTACTGCGTGAATACGTGCGCATATTTTATTTACTAACGACCCCTTTTAACTGGCAAAATGTGTTTTCGTTACGCTTACCATCTTTATCAAATAATAATATTACTCTATGCCATCGTTCGGAGGCCCCATCCTCTCCCAAACGTGGAACACAAATATTCCGGGAACCCCTTGCACACACACAACGGCACATACCAATTTCAGTTATCCCCAACAAACAATTTCAAATCGAATAAAATAAAAAATTTATAAGAAAGAACAACAGCCACCCCCTCACCCAACCAAGCTCGAGCAACATTAAACATTCCCCCCCCCCTGGCTTGTCGTCCCACAAGGTATACAGGCCGTCAGCCTTTTGCAGGCGGCAGTTTTACAGGCATATTGTTGCTTTAAACTTGTTTTTTTTTTTCGTTCCCGTTGGCTTGTCATTGTTGAACCTTTTTGCCACGTATCCCACAACCAAACAGAGCAGCCAGCCAGCCAGCCAACCATGCGAACAGCGAAGGACGTTGTTATGATGGCATTTGCTATCGAATAAATGGCAAAATGTATACAAATGAAAAATAAAAAAACGCTTAAAATTTGAATGCCAAAACATCACCAGAACGAAAGCAACGCTGGATACCCCACAGACATATAACCAAGACAAAAGCTAAGGGCTATGGCAGGCATACTCAACGAATATTGGCATGTCGATAGGGCAGGCAAAAGTGGAAGAACCCTCACAACACCTACCATCAAAAATCCTTAGAAATTTAAATAAAAGTTAATGTCAGGACCAAAAAAAACAAAAAGAAACGAAACGAAATCACTAACGAACGAACGCACTACAAATAAGAGAGACTTGGAATGAGCAATGGCCAGGTCGATTCGTAGATACCCTTCAGAAATCCATGACAACCACTTTGCTAGGATTGTTGAATCAGGTTAAACTGGAGATTCGCACAGATAATCATTAATGGTAAAAATATGAAAATTCACTGCAAAAATAGGAATAAAATAAAAAAGGGGAACTCAGGTCATGACCTGAAAATGGAAAAAATATAATGAGGATTATATTGTTAATTATAATAATGTGATATTTATAAGTCGGGTATAGAAATATTCCCACTTTACAGACGACTATTTTATGAAAGTGGAGTATTCTCGCCCAAGTCTCATTCATTCATCAAGTAGTTTACATGTAGTTTCCACCGCCGTCGTCTAACACCTATTCTGAATAGTTCAATCTTTCCTTTTTTACGTGTATTTGCTCTTTTTAGTCTAATCTTTTTATCAGAAACCTCCTCCCAATCCGCATTGTTAGAGGTACTTTTCGCAACAACACTCAACTAGAGTAAGTATTAAAATTTTATTCTCAGTACTCGAAAAATGGGCAAGGGATGGGGGTCGGATTTATTACCATCAACAAAGGTTCGACGACAATATTATTTTGCAAATATAACGGTAATTGAACAATAACAAAAGGATAATAGAGTTGAGTTTCCCTTTCACAGTCAATGGAAAAAAAGTATTCCACGACCCACTGACATTTTCAATTCGTTGATAAGCGTGGCAGTTTATTGCGAAAAACGTGGTGGCATTTATTTTTGCTTAATAGCAGAATTATGACATACTTAAGATGCAATTATTACTCTTTACGCTCTACCACGAACACTCACACACACACACACACACATTGCCTTTCACGTGTAATGGCTTCGGTATTGATATTATGATGTGGCTGCTCTCACTTCCGCCGTCGAAGCCTTTACGTGCCCACACTAAACCTCTAATCCTTGGGATAAATCCAGATTTATAGTAGCAACAGCGGCAACAACAATGTCCCTCATACAAAGGGAATCTTTTACATATTATGCAAATTTTTCACTTTTATTCCTTTCTAAAGGAGGAAAAAAGAAAATATTTTACGAGCACTTCGTTCTGCCCTACACTTAAGGGCAATCGAGGCAAACGGAAAAGGGGTAACTTTAATTGACTCCATTGCCATGCTTGGATCCCCGGTGCCACTAAGGTTCCTCTCTCCATCTCACCATTCATAATAAAAAGCACTGCTTTCAACTGCTCTACAATACCAGAACAAGGGTTTATTAAAATATGGTTATAATTATTTTAGAGCAGCAACAACAGCAACAACAAAACACAAACTCATTTCGAACAAAACAGAAAACGAAAGTAAATCTTAACTTGAAGCCAACGTCACACGGGGACTATCTTCAGTTGCACCAAAACGGATTAAATTAGGAAAACAAAACTTTCTTCCCCACCGCCAACTTCGCATTCTGAGCGTAAACAGACGCTGCAGAGAAGAAGTTCCGACATTTTCCCTTTTGATTTATTTGTTATTGGGGAAAACATTTCACGTGAATAACTCTGAAGATAAAACTAAGGGAATGTGACTGGGCCTTGGGCGAAAACTTTAGAGATTTGTTAATTAAAATTAACTGGGATTTTCAAGACCGACAGGAACATTGTGTTTAGATATGAGGTGTGAAAGTTATAACACAGAATAAGTTAAACGGGGGTTCAGTAGGGTTTAGAGGGACGAACCTCTAATACCCTACAGAGTAGATACAATCGAAAAAATTCCTCAAGAAAATATTTTCTTAAAAACTTAAAATGTGTAAAAAGCCAAAATTATTGAAAAGAGGTTATTTAATATTTTTACCGAAGCGAGTTCAGGAAAGATTTGTGGATGGTGAACCACAATATTTTCCGTTTGCCGATATATTCCGTTTTAGCTGTAAAAAATCGGGCATCGATACCCCATATTAAATTAATTTTTACTATTCACAATTTTCACCTTTGGGTGAAAAAGTACAAGAATTAATGGACCAACGTTGCCCATTCTCACTTCGGACCTAAGCCAGATATAAATATTACTCCAGACCAAATTTGAACTATATAGGGTAATCTCTTCGTTTGATATGAGACATAATTAACTTTTGGAAAATTTGAAACTTGTTTGAGGGGAAGGTACCAGATAAAGTGAGCCAATACTTATACACAATAAATACATGGATTGGATTTAGGTCAGGTGCGAAAATGGACAATAGTGACCCACTCCTTCTTTTAACTGCCCAATAAAAATATGAAAAGGCGGACAGCGCTAGATTAACTTCAAATCTCCTCAAACACGATCTAGGAGCTAAAATATTTATCTCCCTGAGACTTCAATATGTATCCAAGTAAAAACCTTTCTCTTCTGAAATATAATCAATTAATCGAACATGTTTCCAAAATTCCCTACTCTAAAGACAAACATTCACCAAAAAAATGCAAAACAATTATCTGTCATTACAAACACATCAGGGCGACATTGCAGCAGGCCCCGGCGCTTTCTTCAAAAAGGGAATAAACTTATTTTGTTTACATTCTTCACTTCCTATTTAAATTTGCTTAGAATCGTGTGAGTGGAGTACTCGACAAGTTGTCGGTACACAACTACAAGTACTTGAAAGTTTAGATTTTCTTTTTTCTCCTCTTCTTCTTCTTCCTCTTGTGGGTCTTGTTCTGCACGAACAAACACACACACACACGTAGGGAGGTTGGTTGCATTCAGAACTAGATGTGTACTTGTAAAGGAATGCGAGGTGCACACACCCACACACACAAACACATGCAGCGTATGTGCGGGGGAATCTTGTAGGTTTCCATTGAAAGCATTTAATATGCAGCGTTGTCACAAAGTTTACACTAATACTTGTCCGTGATGGGTTAAGAATGTAAGTGACGTAGATGTAGTGACTGTGCCAGTAAGTGAGTTGTCTATGTGGTGCCTATTCATGAGCCGGATGAGGGGTGGAAAGTTGACGACGACGACGATGTTGATGATGATGATGGCGCTGGCGATGCGAGTGCATAAATGAATATGTGCGGTTAGCAGCTCCCACTTAGACAAGTTAAGCCTCGAATCGTCACACACACTCACATACACCCACCAACTCAGACGACTAACACTCATTTCAGCAGTGATAGGCAGGGAGCCGTTAGCAAGGCTTTCTTTCTAGGATTTTTTTTTTTGCTTTTTTTGAAATTCCAAGCGTGTTTGTGTTCTGTTTGTGACTGAATGCAAAAGAGTGCGAGTGTCATTCGTTCCAAATGCAAACAGACAGACCAACTAGTCGAACAATGGGGGAATGGGAATCATAACTATTTTCTCTCTCAATGTGGGGGAAGGAATACTGAAAGGGTTTACAACAGAATATAGTTTTCCTGTCCAAAATCCAGTGTGTGTGCTGGATGCGTAGATGTGCTTGTATGTGTGTATGTAAGTATGCAGAAGAAGTTGGTTGCACAAAATGCATTGTAGTTCCACAATTCTTCCTAGATTTGTATATGGATGTATGTTAGAAGGTATAATTCTCCATCTTGGTTCGAACATTTGCCACCACTGCTACTGCTGCTGTTATGGAAAAAAGTTTCATTTGCACAAAATTGCATAATTCATGGGCTGTATTGTTATTTTTGAGTGTGTGTGTATGTGTGTGCGTTCATTCGTGTCAGTGTTTTGTGCCATAACGGTGGTCGCTGCCACCTTCATATCTTCCATATTCGTTTTGAAGTTTATTATTGTTGTTGTTATCTTTTTTTAGGGTAAACTCTTGGACAGAAGAATTCCAACAATAGTCTCAACAACAATCCACCACACAAATATTTTGCGTACACTAAGTGCAAGAAGTTTACATACGGTATATGAAATATAAATGTACCAACATTTGTTGATAAACCTAACTTTTCCCAGGGAAACTATGAGACCCTGAATTAAGCTTCCTTTATACATGATTTTTATGTCATGTGATGAGAATACGATGCTGATATTTATTTTGACAAGAATTGCATTCAGGGTATTTCCAATAGAATTCTGATATTATTACGAAATTCTCGTTTCGACTCTCAAAATTGTACAGACTATTTTACAGGTGTCTATGCGAATTCTGCTCCTGTTCATACTCGATACAAAAACACAGTGAACGACTCTACGAACCTTTGAATATGTAAATTTATGCCCACTTGAATGTGTGTGTGTGTGTTTGTGCGTAGGTAGGGGGGGCATATGAATGTTGAACCAGGAAGTGTTGCTTTGCCTCTGTTGTTTTATGCATGTGGAGGTCAATAGTCTTGTAGGCAGGTCGGTGGAAAACACTAATACTTTCCAAAACACACACACACACTCTCTCACCTCGCCAAACAGATACAAATACTCACGTAACTACAATGCGACATTAACTTCAATTGAAATTTATTAGACATTGTTGTTGTTGTTGTTTTGTTCTCCTCTAACCTAAACATTAAATGAATGTGAGTGTGTTCTTGGATATGAATAAAATACAATACAATATATGAATAGCAACGACTTAGACTGGGACTTCAACTAAATGTACAATCAGAGTATAAATGTGTGTGTGTGTGTGTGTGTATGTGTCTCCGTGTCTCTTTTGCAAGTTAGTTTTTTATTGTTAAATAACTTGTTTTTTATTTGAATTGGATTCATTGCTTTGTCTGTGTTTATCCGCCAAGGCATAGGGCGAATGTTTGTTGCTTTCTTCTTTTTGTTCTCTCTTCTTTTCATATTTCTTTGCTATTCGTTCGTTTGTAAAAATATATGCATGCGTGGGTGTGTGTGTGTGTGTGTGCGTTCTGTTTCATATATACATATGCAGCAAGACTACAATGCTAGAAGGGAGTTGTAAACTAACACAAAACGTGTTTTCTTCTCTATGATGCCAATCAATTTGAAAGCTTTTTATTGAGTTTTATTCCCTGTTTTCCTTTCAACTTTTGTGTTTCTTGTTGTCGTTGTTGTAATGAATGCTGACATACTTGTTTTCCGTGTTTCTTCCTTATCCTTCCCATTGTTGCCCGTTCTGACCCAAAAGGGACACTATAAATGTTTGAAAATGAATGTTTTAAGGCATGTGTTGAACAAGCACATATTCATGTCGTAACATTTTGCATTGGCATTATTAGTAGCGAAACAATCATTAACATGATTCAGAGTTTTTCGAAATCTTGTTAATAACCGCTAATGGCCATTAGTTAACGGATTGCATGACAATAACACGAACTCATTGCGCCAACATCTTTTGGCATAGCCTAATGTCTCTCCAAGAACATGTAAAACATTACATTTCCATTTCAAGATTTCACCACCAGGAATTTTTGCAGTTGTATGACACCTCTGGGACAGGTGTAAGGATATACCCTGTTGACAGTTCATTCTCACCTTAAGATGTCAGTTTTCCTGTTCACTTCCGCCAAGATTTCTTTGTTTTTGTTTTTGTTTGTTTGAATAATATCAAGTACAACGAATGCCTTTTAAGGAATCTACCTACATATGTACATACATACATTGCGTGTATACATTGTACAGACTTGTAAAAAACGTAAATAAATAATATTGTTGTAGTAGTTGTTGTTGTTTGAGAAATGCGTGTGTACATGTTTTTACAAAAATAATGTTGAATATTGGATATGTTTTTAAGTGGATTTTATGTGTCAACATGTCATTCTAAACTTAATAAATAAAAAAAATATGTAAATATGTGTGCCTGTGATATGCATAACATGCTGCGTATACTTAATGTGCTGCTGTATTCCATTTGAGCTGTAATACTCATACGCTCAAAGGCACTAAAAGCTCATTTCCAGTTCAGAGCAATCTAATTGTTTGTTTGAATTTACTGCTCTCGAAAATGCCTTTCCATGGTAAATAGCCCTACAGAAAAAATGTTATAAGACCGCTCATATAGTTTATTATCCCCTAAAAATTCAGGTTCCGCCTTTTGACACATATTTTATGGTAGCCTTAGTCGAATCTTGGTTCCTTCTTTCCCAATGCAATTTCAATCATATACCTCATATTTCACATGCCTTCAATGGTCATTTTATAACTATATTTTACATTTTAATCGGGTGTCAACAATTTATCAGCTCAAAATCATTTAGATCTTGATCTCGATATTCACTTCCTCCTGATTTCATCAATTACAATTAGGCACGTTTTTTCAATAGATTAGATACCTACGTGGTGCTTATGCTTATCAAATAGTAAATCTAAAATCAATTTTGATAAAATTCATTCCAGGGCATTTTCAATCAAAACAGTTATCTTTCAGTTTGGTAAGCACGGTAGCTCTCAGCAATAGTTGCCGATTCAGTACAATATTTATATATCACACCAAATCATATCAAGTTCGAAGATGGAATAAATTTTCCCTCATCTTTCTGTCCCTTCCTCAAAGGGGATCAACATTTGTTTTATGTCCAAGTTATTAACCAAGAGCAACATTTTAAAATACCCCACATATACCACAAATGTAAGAGTTTTTGTCCCCTATACACCCCCTCTGTTCTCCTTCCAAATATCTCATCCACTCAAACGATGATTTATGTTAATTCTATATTCCTTGATGCAAAACTGATATGCTTGAAAAACTTTCAATAATTAAATACATTCGGACCTCTTCCGACCATCTTCCCACAGGATTTTCCTTAAGAATCTGTCAGAGGGTATGGGAGCCAGCCTTTTAAGAGTCGGCGGCGCTACACTTCATCAGTCAAATCAACTAAAGTTCCCTTTTGATGTCAGTCAAGTGATTTATGTTGAATGGCATTCAAATGCAGCAAAATGCAATTGCGCCTGGAGAACGCATTCATGCATTCAACGTCTGAGAAATGCACACATCTACAGCTCACCTTTGATGAGGTTATACACCTACACCTCCACGTCCACACCGATGCACAAACGCGCAAACGGAAATCCAGATTATTATTATTTAAATTCATTCACACATGCGAAAGGAACTTCTAATGGGATAGAATTTGTAGCAATTATGGCATTCTCTGTAGGTGAGAGTTGCCGAGGGCTGGGGAGCGGGGAATTACACCGACCAGGCCAGCTGGCAGCGGGGAAGTGTTGGAGACAACAGGAAATATGTTTGTATTTTTATTTGCGTTCAAATGGATTTTCTTGCCTTCGTTTTGTTTTTCCTCCTCTTCTTCCTCTTCCTCTTCTTTTTTGCAACATTTATTTCAACACATGTTTATGCAACATTTCAAACTGTGAATTTAATTAAGAAACTTTTGGAAAATTTTAATTAAACTTTCTCAAGAAAACAAACTATGTACATGTTGTAACGGCAACAGTTACAGCTACAACAACGCAAACACCAACAACTACAGCGACAGGGACAAAGGCAGTGGCAGTGGCAGCAACAAATACATGTACATTTAACAAAAGTAATAGTTACAGTGTTAGTGGTAGAGGTTGCTGGGCCGTTGTGTCCTAGCCTCGCTTGGCCTGTCCTGGCCTGGCCTACAGTGTAGTTGCTGGGCTATAAATGCCACACAGGGACAAACGCACACACACACTCTCGCACATATTCGTGCACATTCAGTGCGGCATGGTAGGATGTATGAACGTTGTTACACTCTTAGGCTTGTAGCAGATGTTATTGCTGGTGATGTCCTTGTTGCTGCTCCAGCTATAGTTACTGCTTGTAGTCTTTAGTTTTGGGGCACCACACACACACATACAGACACACATACACACAGTTTTGCGTTTCCTCAAAGCATGGCTGGAAGAAACGAATAAATGAAATGCACAGATGAAATGTGTGAAAAGGAGGATTTCAATAAAATACAGTTACTACAATCCAACCAACATCTGGCTGCCCGAATCTACAACGCAATGCAAATGCAATGTCGCACAAACACACACGAACAATGAAGATTATTAAGATCGGTAGATGATATTTGTGCAAAGCACGCATGTATAGAGAGTTATGATCCAACCCTTCCCCTCACCTCCCCTCCTCGAACTGCTAACGAAACAAATGAACTATAAAATGTGTGTTTAGTTTCTGCAAAGGACACCATTCGCACATATGGCGAGGAGTCGTCTACGAGGAAACCCAGAGTATCTACTTTGGCAATTACAGTACATTTCCATTGTGGTCCACCCCTCACCTTCTCTCAGTTACCTTGCTCCCAGCTCCATGTGTTGTATTAATAAAAAATTCTTTTGAATTTTATATTAAATAAAAGAAACGGCAAATGATTGTGTGCGGAATGCAAAAAGAATGCTGAACCAGGCATTCAGATCATTCATTCATTCATTTGTTTTCCGACTGTATTGCAATCAGCTATGCAGCAGAAAAATACACACCACACACACACGAACACATTGAGAGGATGCATTTACCACCATGCTGCAGGGGGTGGAGGTGCGTCAGAGAGAAAGAGAACACACAAGCTTAGCTGTGCGGTTGGAATTCCAGAGCCAAGGCATTAACATCAAAGTTATTGATTTAAATCAATTTTAAAAAGCCTGTGGAATTGCAAATGTGTCTCTGTATGTGTGTGTTTTGCCACCAATATGGTTGCACAGAAATATAAATATTTACGGCTGCCTCGCCGCTCGAAAGGGTGTTGGTGTTGGTGTTGCCAGTGTATCAGTTCCCAGTAACTTGGACGATTGTGGCAGTAATGTTCATCATCATCGAATGACTAGTCGGCGATGCAGTCCTCCCATGACTGCCATTGCCACTGACATTGGTGGATGGATGGCTGACTGGTTGGTTGGTTCGATGGCTGGCTGGCATCAGAATCAAATGACTTATATTGCTGGAAATCAATTGGATATATATTACAATGTGTTCCTCTCCACTGTTGTGCATTGGTAATGGCTTTTATGGGAGCATTTGACGTGCCCCGAACAGCAACAATAAAATGTCTATTCTAACAACTGTTTGCCGACATCTACACCAGAATGGGGCTACACCAGTGGAGAAACTAGGCATTGAGGAAGCAATGTTTCTAATTGTTTATTGCAATGCGTGTTGTGTTGTAGAGTTGCCAATCGGCTTTTGAAAGAATTCCATTGAATAGTAGAATATTAAATGTTAGATGTTAGTGAAGCTCCACAAAAATATAAAACATTGAGAAAAACATTTTTAAAGACACAAGCTATTTTCGTTTGAATTTCAAATTCAAATATAAGTGTGAAAAAATATATTTTACATATGTATATGGCTGCAAGAGCTAGAAGAAATCCACAAGTGTCGCTGTCCTAAACAGAAATAATTTAAAAGAAAACAATATCTTTTTTTATATTTAACGATTCATTTCGACTGTTTTTTTTTTTAAATGTTGTTCAAAATTATTTATAAAGCGTATTGATACAGAAAATGTGTAAATAATGTTTGAACACTCATTTGTAGATGATTGAAATGAAAATAGAGAAATTAAACTGGCGAGAGGGCTCTTGTTGTTGATCAGCTCTGTTCTAATGACTTCTGAAGGGAATATCTTCAGGCAAGACAGCAACAATGGGATAAAGCCAATCTATTTCTAATGAACTACGGTGTCCCACATAAACTTCAAAACTCTTCTTAAACACACATCGTTAAAAATGGCATATTAAAATTAAGTTTAACTCAATGTCCATTTTCCACCCTTAGTAAATCTTCTTTGCCAAGTCATATGTATTTCAAAGCGGAATCGTTAAACTCTTTCCACTTTGTAATAAATAAACAGAATTCCTTCAATTTTAAATAGAAATATCTGCCCAGTGAAGGTATGGCCGTAATAAAAAAAGAAAACCTTCATTGCCAGAATCGAATCAAAATATGCGAAATTACAGTGTCATGGACAGTCGTGTTGCCTTCATAAACAATAAAGAGTACCCTTCGGGCACCCCGATACGTTTGCCCAAAGACACGTTTTATGTCCAATAACCCCTTCGCCTGGACAAAACAACAGCAACACACACACACATAAATGATAAAGAGACATATAGCCGTTGTCTAGCTTTGCAATGACGGTGACGGTGACCCCGTTTCTTTCTTTCATTTTTTACTTCAAAAAATATTTTAGACAAAACGTCCACACCACCAGCCAGAGTACATTGTCTGCCGTGGCAATATCTCAACAGTGTGTGTGTGTGTGTGATAGCCGAGGAGTAGAAAACAATCACACTCTCACATGGAAAGCAATTCGAATGGGTTTGCAGAAAATTTAAAAGCTATTGACACCCCTTCGGTTTATGCGGCATGAATTGTCGAATGGCCAAATAAATCACAGCACAAGTGTCGTATAAAAATCATAATCAGATGGCATTGCAGTGGGATAGCCGGCTACCCAACACTCATACATTGGAGCTCACACACACTCACAGTTCATATGAACTTGAGTACACTTCCATACGCCAAAGTCCCCTTCATGGCCATCCCTTTCAAGTTGGTCGCAAGCAACAGACGCTATTGAACGGCTGCCCTTAAGAGTGTCCTGTCCACATCTTAAACGGTTGTTTGTCTGTCAACATGCCATGATCCCAGTCAGCAGTCATCATCAAGTACTTAATAGCTCAAACAAAGCCAGGAAAAAAGTATTTGAGGAAAGAGTTGATGTTCCGTCCACTCACACACACACATACACCAGACTCTAACATTAAATTCGTGGTCATTGAAAGCAGCTGCTACTCCATAAACACCAAAAGCGAAGTCAACTGAATGGCAAACACTCTGCCGGTACCACAAGTATCATTTTGCCAGCACCAAAGAAAGAAGCCGGCATCATAACCAAAAACATTTCAGGGATAAAATACTGCCAGGCAGTTAAGTAATGTAAACCCTTCCCCCCTCTCCCCTCCCCCAAAAGATTTTTGTTTTCATTTAAATATTGATTATGGAATGTAAATTAAATGCAAAACTTCCTCATTCGCTCCGATCTCTTCATGGCACATTTCTATTTAACACTGGGAAACGGTCCAGTCTCCAATTGGACCTGTATTGAAGTTTGGCGTGTGTGCCGACTGATGATGGCAAACATACGTAAATGAGAATGGTTGCATACAGCAAGCGAATGCATTTGCACAATATTTATGCATTTAAATGCATCCTGCAGGAGGCATGCATCGATGCATCCCTTCATAGGTAACGGCAATTACCCACAAAGCCCAAGCTCTCATTTAACCCTCGAGGGACCGGCAGAAATGACTGTGCTGAAAGATGGACATCTGTCATTCAATTCAAAAGGAATAGTAAGGATGGCTGTTCTACGAAGAATAATAAATGCCAATAACGACTACACTGTCACCCCTGGGGATTGCTGTGGTGCGGCAAGGGTTAATGATAGAATATATATTCACATGCACATTAATGCAATCTAACCACAACGTATGGGGCATGATATTAAACTCAAAAAGAAATAGACTCACGTATGTATGTGCATAGATGAGTGCCTATATTCGTTTGTTTGTCTGTTTCTTCATACCCTGGAATACATTGGAGATATACAAATTTAAAATAATTAAAAGAAACAAAAAAAGACAGACACATGTAATACACTTTGCCATTCATGTTTGCTAAAACCCCATCTACTTGAATGTAGATATTTTTATGTATTTGTTGCAT
Organism: Musca domestica; assembly: GCF_030504385.1. NCBI lineage: Eukaryota > Metazoa > Arthropoda > Insecta > Diptera > Muscidae > Musca > Musca domestica. Next base: position 620,423 of record NW_026712232.1, read on the forward strand.
AGATGTATTTAAGCTATACGTATATCTTATGGCCTAGACATTTTATAATCCCAATGGATGGAACAAACACACCAACACATGTTCGTCTATTTGCTCGTTCCCAAGAATGGGCTATCCATGTAATGCGATTAAATGTCCTTGTCACATCTACTTATAGAGATTTGTTTATTACAGATATTTAATGACATTTATGCATTTTAAATATTATTTTTAATTCGGAATGATCTGCCGAAAACCAGAAAAGATTTCGTATTCAGTCAATAGACAAATCAAGAGGTAGCAGAAAGAATAGGCATGACATGTTTGTATGTTTTTGAATTATTCTATGATGATGGGAATAATAAATAGATCTTGGGAGCCATTATAAAAATAAGCAACTATTTTTTAGGAACCGATTTTTCTAGGGGTGGGATTTGGAGGTTTGGTTAAAACGTAAAATCTACCTTAGAGCAGACGCGCGACAGCCTTGGAATCATAACTTGACAACATGAAGAGGAAAGTTTACAAGCAATTTATATTACCAATCATGGTGTTGAAGAAATCCGTAAACTGGTATTGACCAATAACACTGTGCAACAATCTTGAGGTAATGGTCTGTGGAGTAGGGAAATTCCAGATGGCATTGACAGTATTCGGTTAGAAAATCCTATTCCAAATGAGGGTTTGGTTTATAAGTCTAATATTTTCTAACCCTTTGTCTGTGCTCCATGCTTCAAACTTTATTCGGAATATCTTTGGAATACATATAAATTTATTGGTACAAAATATCGGCGCATCTTTTGATATAGCCCACCTATACAAGTGTCGGTGTGTGATTTCACGCTCTGTTTTCGGTTTAGCCATATTTTTCGACTAATTTCGGCAAATTATCGTATTTTGAGTTCGGAGTGGGTAGAAACCATACATGCAAAAATTATCAATGCGGCTCCACATTCCGGTATGTTATTATTTACAGGATTTTGCCCAAATAGTCCAATCTATTTGGCTGAAATTTTCGGGTTTCTTTGAATATATATATTTTACCAAAGATTATAAATATAGGTATGCATTTAAGTACAGCCCCCTTACAACGGAACCTCCTACGTGTCCAATCAATATTGCCTGGGATGATAATTGTCTAAAACAGGTGATGTGGGGAAGTTTGGCATAAGGCCCAATACCTTTTGAACCAAAAACTATTAACTCCACTACAAAAGTCTCACCATTAAAGCTCAGTGTTGCATAGTGTAATTTTTCTAATTTGTAGTTCCTTCTTTAACGAAGCTTCAGATATTGGTCCACTTCTCTTTTTAAAAGATTTTCCAACCTATAGTTTGAATTTGAGGGTGTAAAAACTCTAAACGCTAATCGAACGAAAATAGTTATCAGGAGGATTGGAGATAATCTAGTAATGTCTGTGGCCCCATCCGTATGTCTCTCGGTCCAAACTTTACTCATCGCAAACTATCTATCAAACTTAGGTCGAGATCGACTACCTACCGCCCAAGATTCTGAAAATGCATATGTGTCCAATGTAAATTATGACACATACGTGGTAAAATTTGTGTCACTCTTAGACCAGGTGTGAACATTTTAAACGATAACTCATAAAATAAGAATTGCACCGCCATTAACCGCACTTCCCGTTATTAGCACCTATCCCTTCAAGAAATCATAAAGTACATGCAAGGCGTAAGTGCTCTTCTTCTGATTACTCCATCCAGTATTTATATCCTAATTTGGGACTACAGGACTTATAGGTCTATAACGCGTTTCATCGAATTTAAAATATAAATCTCACATCTGCTTGGACGAAATCCATAACTACCCACCAAACCATTTTCGTGAAGATGAAAATATCGTATAGTTTTATTCCAATTTTCTTCCCAAAAATTGTTAATTATAACTATGGACTTTATCAGTACCACTCTTTGGGTAACAAAAATTGCAAGAAACAAAAACCTTAAATAGCATGTTGCTGGAAGACAGTGTCTCAACGCTGACTATATTAAATATCTTTTTCATTTCAGAGTACTTTTTTAGCAAATTTGTCTCAAAACGTTTGTATAAAATAATGCATGAAATATCAAAAGTCCAAAAATATATAATAATTATATTAAATACGAAGTGAACAATATGGCACCATCTACCTCTAAATTTCAAGTAGTATGGCATAAAAAAAATCTTTGAGCTGTTCTATTAGAAGTGAAATACTTCACCTGTTAAATGTTGAGGTCTTCCCCTGGCATTACCCATCATCGATAGCGATAATGATGATAAAAATGGCGATGATGATGACGATGACAGAAGCGTTTACATTGAAAACATTGACATTTTGCCGTTGTGACTGTTGCGCTGCGCTCCCTACGAACAAAATGCTATGAACACACTACACTAACAATCACCGACTGTCTGTCGAGGTGGCAAACTGTGTCAGCACTAGGCTACGTGACTGTTGAGCTGTGCTACTGGTGATGTTGTCGCCATCGTCGATATGGCAATGGTAAAAGCGAAGAAAAAAAAAACGAATAAAGGAACACAAAAATGTTTCTTCCTTACGAATTTCAAATGAAGAAATTTAATTTACATTTTTTAGATACAAAAATTACATAAGATGTCAAGAATACAATTTCGAATGTGTTCTATAGCAATGTGGAAATGTAGATCGTGACGTGTCTACAGAAAAGCAAACAATGTACTTTCTTTGGGCAGGGTCGTATGATAATGATAATTTTCTGGGGGATAAGACAAAACTTCCATTTCAGGGTAAAAATTCTAGTCGACTTCTAATATTAGAAATTGAGCAGTGATATTCTCTATTCGAGGCAGCCTTCATATAAGAAAATCATATCTTTTGGAGTACTTTGTAAAAGTATTTGACCAGAGCAAGGGTCGGTGGGTCTTACGAACATATAAAATAAGCAAATATTTCAGAAAAGTGAAAAATTGGCGCCCAACCCTTTAATTTTAAATTAAAAATGATTCCCTCGGTATGACTAAGGGGCGATTCTATGATCGCTTACTTTTTAATTTAAATTTTAAGTTAGCTAACATTACTCGGTGATTTTGTCGTTAACCTATAACATGGTTGTATATCCTTGAATAGAGAGCTATAATGTTTGGTGTCCACGGGGAGTCACTTTTGTATTCTTTTTCAAAAAAAAAAAATCTGAAATGGCACAAAGAAATCATTTCAAAACCAAAAATGATATTAAATCCAAGCTCCCAACGTTTTCTTTATGAACTCCATGCTCCATGCTTTCGAATCATAAATTCCATTACATTACTCAGTTTCGAATGTGACAACAAAGAAAAAAAAAAGAAATAAAACGAACAACGTTTCTAATCTTCTAGTCTCTTTCAAAATCCACTTCCATTCGATAAATAGCTATTCCTGCTCAACGCCCATCAAACATGTCGTCCTCATAATAATACCGACATCCTTGGAGACATGTAACCAAAGGTGCTGAAGAATAAAAACCCAATAGCGAAATGTTCCGAGGAAATGGCTTAAATAGTGTCACTAAGTGGATTGGCATGTGATTAACTCGCAATACAACTGCATTCACTCATTCGCAATGCTCTTCGCCGCTCAAGCCAGAATAAAAGGCGAACGAGCGAACATGTGCTTTCTATTTTCATACTTTTCATGACACACACACACACGCAAGCACACTCACACAATGGTAGCAGCGACATTGCATTCTTTTCCTTTTCGGAAGAATTCCTTAAAGAAATGCAAGTTCGACAATGAAAACATAACGTTTTCTTTTCAATTGGAGGGCCGGGGGTATAGCGGAAGGGCTGGCATTTCTTCTCTTCCATCCATGTGTAAGTGCGATTGTGTGTGTGTGTGGCCCATCATCATCAGTTTCGATTCGTTTGGCGTTGCCGTTTTTAAGCATTTGGCAGTTGGCTTAATACGTTTGGGAAATTACAATAGGTTTCAATCAAACCCCGAGTAATACCTCGTTTTTCTTACTTAATATTTTGCGCTTTTTATGCTTTCTTCGAATCGTTCTTCCATTCGGGAGTTCTTTACTTCTGCCGCTGCTGACTGGCTACGGCTGTCAGAGTTGTATGCACTGATGTTTGTTTCCATTGCTTGTAACAACATCTGTCTGTCCGTCCGTCAGTCCGTCCCTCGCTCTGTGTTGTGCTGTAACATTACCAAGTTGCAGCCACACCGAACAAGCAACAGGATGCATGATGCGTTGTATCGCAGCAACAGCAACAACATCAAAAAATACCATTTCCAATACAATTTTTAGTTCTTTTCTTATTTCTTTCGCCATTCTGCTTTGCTTTGCTTTTGAAATTCTGCTGGCATTTTGTCTGGGGAAATTCACAATTTTCTGCACGATAAGATTTACTTGTCTCGAACAGGATGCAAGTGAGTGAGTGTGTGCGTGTGTGTGTGTGTGGGAGGGGGTTACAATCAAAATGGGTTGTTTTCATTGTTATTCCGATTTACTTGCAATGAACACTGCAGCTGCAGCCACAACAAGGAGTTGATTTGCTCCAGCAGTTCCTTGTCCAGGATCCAGCACATATTGCTGCCACATGCTATCTTATTATGGCCAATGTATTGGAGATTATGACCAAAATATGTTGATGTTTATGACTTGCAATTTCATGTGCCGCATTGGTCGGATGTGATGCCTTCGCCACACTCATACAAACAAGCCTTCTTAGGAAATTGATTGGTTTTTGGTGTGTATGTGTTTTTGTGCCCAGCTAGCCAATAAAGCTGACATATAAATATTTCTGCACTTTTTTATAAAATGCATTCTGAGCCATCGCTAGGAGCAATCCTTTATTTCTAAATTAATTTTCTCTTCAGACATTTATCTTCATTCAATTCCTTTGAGCCCCATCAGCAACTTGCTTCAGTTTATTTCCCAATCGGGGAAATCTGGATAAAAAATATAAATTTGTCGTGGCTCACATCGGGAAGGATGCAACAATGGTCGTTGCTTCCATGCAGTGGCCGTAAATGTATACGACCCTGTCGTAATAATAAAATGCAGCTAATAATCCGCAATACAGTGAACAAGGCAATAGCAACAATTTGCAATGCAATAAGCCGTCATTTAATGTTGCCACTAAAAAGTTCCACAATCGCCTTTCAATTTGCCACAGAAGCGCCATTCACCCGGGCGTGTTGTCCACAACTATTTGGGTTCATTGATTTTTATAGCTTTATTTAAGAAACATTTCACCGAAAGCAAATCTTTGTATGTGATTGAATTCGATTTAGTGCAGAACACACACTCGCATTCAATAAAAACGCTTTAGGGAATTAGGAAAATATTCGAAAAAAAATCGAATGTGGAATTAAACCAATATTTATCCTAGAAAATATGATGGTATAAATACTATACCATCAACAGTATAGATATACTGTTTCAAAGGATTCGTCAGATTGCAAAGGAACACAATCTTCAAAACAGTTAGTAGCATATGAATTCGCCGAGAAAATGTTTATTGTTGTGGTTTATTTCTCAATTTAACGCTCTCTTCCTTAAAAAAAAAACAAATCCTTTATTTTTTCACAATTATCAAATGAGCAAAAAAATTTCACTTTGATATTGCGGATATCCCTTTGATGTCTCGAGCAAATCATGCCGATAATCCCGACTGCTACCAAGCCCAAACTGGTTTACGTTCACGGCTTCCATTGAAATTTTCAATTAGTTTACTTTCAAATCTATAACTAATCCCAGTTTTCCCAACAGCAAAAGAAGAGCCCCATTGACGCAGAGGATTTTTTGGATCTCTTATCAAGTCATATCGAATTGAAGCAATTCTCCGCTGAGGAAGCATTGCTTTTTTCCCTTAGTCACGTGTCGCTGACAAACGGCCCGTTTCCTCCGTGATCCTAGCGTAAGTGACAACTAATAATTTTATGATTTTTTTAAATGATTAGACTACCTCATCAACATCGCCGTAATCATCTACAGCCGCATAATTATAGCTGAGAAAGCTTCAGAGATTGTCGGCGATTCGGGGAAGACTTCACTGAAGCGTTTTTGTTGTTGTAATAATAACATCAACACTTCATCTTTAGCCAGCGCTAAAGACGTTCATCAGCATTCAAGATGTACTTAAGTTGTCATTAACTCGTCGTTGAGCCGAAAGATGCCTTTCCCACCACTGTCATTGTGGATGAGGATGATGACGATGATGATGCTGGTTATGAAGCCGATGGTGAAGGTATTAAGGTAGCGAGCGGCAGACTAGCAACACAATGTTTACTTAATGGCCCTGGAAGATTTTAATTTTTTAATAATTTTTGACAGCAAGATTTACATTTTGTAACGTCATGGCATGGGGAATTGACTAACAGGACAAGTTTATCGCAAAGGAGCCTATGACAAGGTAGGTAATTTCTAAGGCTAAAATTTACTCAGAAAATAGCAAATGATGGAACCATCGACATTTAAATGCGAAACCACATGAATTATCTTCAAAAGGTCATTATTATTGTTCAGAAGTAAAAGTATGTACCGACTGATTTTGAAATCAATAGAGAAATCAACCCGAATTGTCTGACATATTAAATAATTTCTGGAAATTTTTAAAATTTGGCACAGGGTTCCTATTATGTGCTAGATGATAGGCATTAAAATATGAATTAACGTTCAGCCCAAATACAACGGTACCTCCTGCATGGACGTCTTTGTACAAATTTTCTATTGAGAAAGAATTTCTGACCATCTACATATTCTCTGTGAATAAAATACCTTAAGCAGGTCTTCAATGGATGGAAGTCCTTCTACATGTGTGGTTCAATACCTTCTACCGCTCTTCTGTGAGCATGAGGCCTTCCACAGGACTTCAATGGATAAAATGCCTTCTACAGGTCTTTTATAGATAATGAAGTAGGCCCAAAATACAAGATGTGCCTCTTTCATTCATTACTTGGTAAAATAAATGTAGGTTATTGTGCATTTTAACTTTTTTGAAAATAACCCTTTTTTCTATAGCCTATTGGTCATGCAGATTGTATGCAATCGACATCATTTTTGACCTACTCGTAACTGGTGCAACTATTGATAGTTTTAAAACTGACAAACTTTTTCTGGATCCACATCGGACATGATTCGATAGCCTTCCTAGTCCATTTTGCAAGCCCTCTTTACCATCAACGCCAAATTGCTGAATTCAATGATTTGCTGTGAGTCTCCCTAATTGAAAGACCATACCAATAATTCAGTTCCGGCTTTATCTTCTGAGAAATTACATTGCTTTGCTGGGTCATTTAGATACTGGGTCGCTTTCGCCATGCCTTTTGCCAACTGAGAAATGACACTTTTATTAGCATGTAGACAAATTTATCGGACCATAACATGAGCTTATGCAATCAGCCCAATTTAATCCCAATAACTACTTGTCCAATACTCGAGGGGGTGGCTGGCAGTGTCTTTGTGTGTGTCCATGTGAATGTGGGTGGTGGTAGTGACTTAGTCAGCTCTTTGCAGCATTTAGCAAATACAATTTCACACTTCATTATACTCGCAATTAATCCACGCACCATTCGTGTATACCAGAATCGAGCCAGTGACTCACCCCCACACCTCCCCGCTTCCTGTCATCTCATCAATGGCTATGCTGTGCATTGAGCAGCATCACCAGGAGTCATGACATGTACTGTACGCACTTTATCTTTTCGACACAACCACCACCCATCCACCCTGCTGGCCATAAAGCAATAGTGTAAAGCCACAAATTACGACAACAATGAAAGAAGCTCGAAAGAGAAGAGGATGGGGGAATAAAAAGAGAACCAAAAATTAAATGTTCGAACGCATTGGAATAAATAACCTTATCGCAGAAGCAGCAACAACAACAACAACTTTTTGCACTAAATTACAATGAATGTCCGATGACCCGACATTCACATACACACATACATATATATGCACGTAGGATGTGAACGCATTTCTGTTGTCTGCATTCGATTCGATTTGGGGTGGATATTAACGACCCAAACTCTGCTCAAATTCCAAAGGAGCTATTAAGGAATTGTCCAAGAAACTTGAGACACCACCCTTGCTCAAAATTGCCATTTGCAAACTTAGCTGACCAGACCAGATAGACATCATAGAACTAGAAGCAGCAGCAGCAGCAAGTGCACTCTACTGCTCCATAAAAAACTTTAATTTTTATATCATAACACGAACACCAAATTGGTCTTTGCCCAATAAAGACGTTTCACGGCCAGACAGTGTGGCTTGCAGTTCAATGGCTCACTCACTCACTTCCAACTTAAACACCAGGCCAGACACAAAGGCAGATGGAGAAACTGAATCTTCTTCTGCCCCACCCCCCATTCGTCGTTTTGATTACTCTCCAGAAACGGAAGTCGGAAGTGAGTCCATAAATATTAATGTGTGGTGGGTAAGAGTATTTTGTATTTTCCGCAAATATCAGGTCACACCTAAACACAATTTAGATAATGTTTTCGGATAGCAGGGTGAGCAAACGAGCAATCGAACGGGCAGACACGCAGACAGACACCCGATACGATTTACGAACAAATCGTATGCTCGAATTCCCATTAGTATCGACAAAAGAAAATGCCAACGAACAAACAAGCCATTCACTGAACTTTGAGCTGTGACTGATTGCAAGCTCCTTAACGGAAAAACGGATACAAACAGCTACAGCAACGCCGGGACATGCTTACCCTTGGTTATCAGATGAAGACAACACGAGGACGTTGGCCAAACACCATGGAATTGCAAATACTGGCGGACTCAAAGCATTTTCCCATTTCCCCGTTGATATGAAATGTTTCATGTTCGACGTTTAATGTTCATCAAGATATGACAGGCGGTGCACCACTCCCACTCCCATTCCAAGTCCAACTGCGACTGCCATCCAGATAAGAATTGCACCCATATTTCTTGGAATTACGAAGCAAAAATATCATCGTGACATCAGCTGGTGTTTAGAGGCGCTCTAATTAAATTGTAACATCTGAAATTGTTAATGCCAACAAAACGAAATTGTTATTATTATTCCATTTTATTTGCCTTAATGCCAACAACATTTTCGTTTTTTAAACAATTTTTTTGGAAATCCAAGTCCCCTAATATAACCTTGTGACAGTGGGTCGAAATGTCAGAATGAATACCTTCAATAACTCAATAATTTCTAAAAGTGACAACAAAAAGTTGCTCGCTAACCTAAAAAATGAGAGCGGGTGAAGATAATAATTTTTATAGGTGAGTTTCTGAGAGTTTGCAACATTTTTATTGAGAAAAAAAATTATAGAATTATCCATTTTATCAGCTTATTAAAAATCAGCAGTTTTGTGATAGCATGGACAAATAAAAGTATAGACTAAAAACTTTTGTGGTTGGGCCTTCCGGCAGAGGACGCTATGGTTAATCACTGGGACAGTAAAGTATGCTATTTAAGTTGTATTTTTTTATATTTCACGACATACTTCGATAATGTAAATTTAACATTTAATTTAACAAGCCAGAGGTGTTCTTAAATGATAAATAATAATAAATCATAAAAATATTCGATATTTTGTGTTTTAAAATTGATTTGAGGGATAAGATAAGATAAGAATTAAGGGAATAGATTTAATCTCTCCCACAGCATGAACGACATCTATTGAAGTACCTTTTTCTAAGGTAAAAGATGAAACAATATTTTAGTCCATACCTTTATTTGTCTATGGGGATGGATGCATTTTTCTTCGGTGAGAGAGAAATTTTTCCCAATACAAGTTACTGAGAAATTTTTATTATTGATGCTAAAAACCAGTTTATTATGGCCTCGGTGACTTTATTTTATCTTTCATAAAACAAACAACCCTGCTATATAAATAGCTTTCACATATGAAAAAGTAAGAAAGGTGATTTTCCCAATTCATATTTTTCAGAGTTAAACTTATTTAACTTCTTTGGCCCCCAGTGTTCGACTTAACTTCTTTGTCAAATCATTCCCGTTGACAATCAACACAACGCCCGACACTCACGACAGAAAAACAGCATTTGATTTTAATGATCGCAATGAAAGAAACAGAACGCAATGAAATGACGGAATGTACAAAACTCGGAATTAACATAGCCCAGCTATTCGCGCCCAGCACACAAATGAAGAACACATTCAAAAGTTACAGTTAATTTGGAAGCAGAACAATTTCAAATTTAGACAGGACAACTGTGCCACAATTACACCGACACCACCCACAACTGTCAGACTGACTTGAAAAATCTACATTTCAACTGAAATAAAGTTTCCAAAACATACCTATGGATGTTCCTGCGACAGTTCACTCCCACTCAGACCGCCATGTCAGCCCGTCTACCTGCCTTCATTTTTATATTTCAACAACATTACGCCCAACATAAAAAATTCAAAATTTCGCCAGCAAATACTTATTAAAAAGCTAAAACACACCTCGCTCCTACAGTGTAAGGTCATGTTATTGGAGAATCATGTGAATTAAGATTAATGTAGCTGAAAAGACACCTGCTGGGAATATGTACATAAATGGCCCTTTTCTAATACAAAATACCAACAAATCTTCCACAATTAGATAATAATCACACCGAAATCGAAACAAATATTATTTCTTGTCTTGAGAAACTTCAACCGAAAGCGTATTTGCTAACTATTTGCAACATGCCAATTGAATAGTGAATTCATCACTAGAAGTGTTCGCCCGGTTTTTCATTTTCGAAATCAGTTTACTACTCCTTTTACCAAAGGATTCTTGAGCCACTTCTTTATTCGATTCTTATCTTGGTTTCTTATCTTGGCTTGAAGAATTAGTTTTGTTCTTCAGTTTATGTCACTTTTCCTAAGATAGCAGATTTTTGTTATGCCCGACCTATTTCGGTTGTTGATGACAAATCGGTTAACTTTTATCGAATATTTGTCAAAAAGTGAAGCCAAATCGATAAACCTTGTAATTTTAGTTGAATTGAATTGAAAATTAAAACGAAAAAGTTGACTCATTTTATATGATCCCAATACAAGCGTAATTGGTTACATCTTTTGGCTGGATACTGTCAGCAATGCCTTTATTATTGCTCGCATTCACGTTCTATGGAGGGCAATTCTCGGCTATTACCCCATGCAATGTTGTTTGCGAAAATGACTACACTTGTAAAACTTGGTACGTTGGAATTTCGGTAATTCCAGTAAATGACTTGGAAGCAGAGGGAGGGGGCGGAACACGGGGGGTTATAACATTCTAGGAATGTTATGGTGGTTATTATTTAAGCAAAAGCATAAGCGTGCCTAAAAGCAACAAATACATTTCTGGCATAATTAAACTTCAAATTGCAGAAAATAATTTTAAGAGCATTTTGTTCGTTGTCAACCCAAAGGGGTTGTGGGGGGTTCCAATAACGGATAATTTCTCAGAATTGTCCAAGGAATATGATTTGAATTTGAAACCGTAACATTTAGCAAAATGAAAAGCTGAAAAAAACTTAAATCTATTTCGAATATTTTTGCAATTTTAATTGAGCACAACATTTCATTTGCATAGTGAGTTGTCCCAGTTGCTGGAGCTAGAGTAGGAGCCGGGTGGGGCGGGGCGGGGCAAAGGTGGGCTGGCAATTATTTGTGCTGGTGTTTGGATTGCACACTGACACCTCACCTCAGTGATGGAGAGCGGCTTTAATTTATCGCTGTTTTAGTTTTATCGAAATATAAATCTCCATAAAACCTAATTCATTTTAAATGAAAATATCGATTTATTTACAGTTTAAATTGTTTGGGGACACTTTTTTGTGCGGCTGTGCATCATTTTGTTGGCGTTATAAATTCATGTTATCAAAATGCTATAATTTTACTCGATGTGTTTTGTTTTTGTTGGTGTGTGTGTGTGTTATGTTTTGGTATTTTATTATTTTTTCCCCATCTTCCTGCAAAACCACACACACACACACAAGCACACAAAACAAACGAAAAGCCGACAGAGAAAAAAGAAAGCCGCTAGCCAATGTACACGCACACATCGATTGATATATACATATGTATGCCTGTATATTAGATCAGGGAGCCATAATTTGAAATTATTTACAGAACATGCCAATTTGCAGAATGACAGGCCAGTAAGCGCCTGGAAACATAAATGTCAAAATTTGAAAATAATTCAAATATCATTATGCCACAAATTTGAAAAAAAGTATTAGCCACTCTATTATCGTCCCATACTGGTTAACTGTTGTTTTATTTTCAGTTAGGTTTTCTGTTTTCAACTTCAAGTCCCTTATGCCGTAATTGAAACGTGTCCCTAAAGGACTATTTCAGTTTTAAAAAGTATTTTGCTTTTCCCCGAAAACAAGAGGCTGCCGCCATTCAAGCACAACCACCCATGCTCCACAACTGGCCATTGGCAATCGCTACTACTACCGCACCACCACCTCCACCAACACCACCCTGGGTACCACCACTATCGACATTAGCAGCGCCACATCATCAGCCACAACAGAGCTCTGGCAGCACATAAACAATCTCGTGATATGTTTTCCAATGCTCGTTTGTTCTTTTTTTTTTTTTTGTATTTTTCAATGGATTTGTCATTACTTAAAGAATATTTGTTTTCTCGCAAACTATGGCCGTCGGAATATGGGTATTTTTGTTTTTGCGACATGAATCTGCTGGTACGGATCCTTTGGCGTTGGAGTGGACTGGCATCGGTGCAGAAATATTATTTCATTCATGCCTCCACTCTCGGCGGCCATGTGGGGATTTGTTGTTTTTTTTCGTTCTTTCGTGTTTTTTAGTTTAAATCGATTGAGAATAAGAGATTTTCCGGTACTATTGCCGTCCCGGGAGGCATGTGACATCTTCTCGCGCGCTCCATTTAAAGGACATTTGTTTGTCATTTGGCTGCCTAGGCTCGGCTCGTTTCAGTGCCGTCTTTTACAATTTGTTGTTGTGTTTTTTTTTCTTTCCTTGTTGTCATCAAAGTATCAGACATCGAGAGTTAAGTTGATTTTGTTGTTTGTTTTGTTTTCTTCTTGCCAAAGGTCTAATAGTTTTTTTTTGTGTCGTCCAAAAAAGATAAAAACATGACTACTCTAAAATCTGTCCTCATGCTGGTCATATAAATATGTACACATACTGGCACATATATGAGCAATTCGAGTAGTAATTTGCTTGTCAGGACATAAAAAGTCCATATCTGTTCGTCTCTCTGGCAATAGAGAGCAAAACTTATCGAAGAGAGTACCAGGTTTGGTCCAAAACAGTTTGTTCGCTTCTTTAGATGGTAAGAATGATGCCTCTCAGAAGGTTTTCTTGATTCGGGGCAAAATATGCTCATCGCGAATATTTATCAAATTGCGACAAAATACAGGCCCCATTTTTTATTACCATACACAAAGTAATAGGCTATGGGTGGCCGTCATAGTCATAGGGTGGCCATGGCCAGAGGGTGGTCCATGGCATTCTCCAAATTGATAAAATTTAACATTTTTTGGCACAATAAATGTGGGCTGCTACCCTCCCCACTTCACTGAAATATTTTTCCCACTTCTGGCTACGCCTATGGACTGTGGGTATATATCTATCGGTAATGCTGAGTGATACGTTCTAACTTCTTTTAGATGCCCTTCAAAGCAATAGTCAATTTATTTTCCAATTGTTCCCTATTTATACTTTTTGAGACCTGTATCCTCTCTCCAGCAATTTTATTTCGTGCATATCTCATATGGGTATTCCACACAAGGACTCCCTGTGATGTATCATCATTACCAGAGTACGAATCTTTGCTCCGCTTTTCGGTATCATTGCCAATGGCTATAAAATGATAGTAAATTTACTTTTGTTCAATTTTGATGGAAAATACTCGCCGTAATACAATTTTAATGGCTCACAAAATTGTAAACAACGTCTGCTCGTTTTCTTTTTCAGAATTTAGTTTTTTTCCATGTCAGGAAAAATTTGGACCGGATGTTTAAAGGACAAATAACGATATGTTGGTGATTTAAAACTGCCAAATAAGGAGGAAATGTATTCATATGTTAATTTTTGAAATTGAATTTGAGACAATGCGCAGAAATGACAGCATCGTCCTTGGAAGGAATTGTCAATGTTGACGATATCTGACGACATGAAAACGGGTGCCCATATTTTTAATGCAGGTTCAGAACCACAAACGCTAAATCGGCCAGGTAACGTGGAAAATGGTTTAAAATTTCTAAAATAGAAAAACGATCCTTATTTTTTACATTTGTAAAAGAAATAGCATCTTAAAATGACTGAATGACTGAATGGATAAATTTTTGTCAATTCTCATATAGGCGGAATTCAGGGTAGATATCAGCATAATATATTACAAAAAAAATTCTACTGTATTTTATAAACTATCAACTATTCTGCCAATATCGATGCTCTTGATGTCAACAAAAAGTAGCAGTAGCACACATCTAATCACGTATCTAATTCGTCACAAATTACAATCCTATTTTCAAACAGAACAAAACAAAAAAGCTCCACATTAAGCAATTCATATTTAAACAACCATCTACTACCCCCCTCCCTGCATTCCGTTCGAACAAGTGTTTTGTTTTTATTAAATGCTAAACAAACTGAATAATATACACTCTGTTCTAAAATTCTTTCCACTCCAATTCCAATTATCTCTCCCGAGGCTTCGTATCGATTTCGAATCATTTATGGAGTTATTCAAAAGTGAAATATTCCCGGGCTTTCGATTGCACATCACAAATTCATCATTCATTTTTTTTTTTTTGCTCTGTTAGACCACAACAACAACAAACAACAACAACATTTTGCTGTCAAAGTCTGACAAATGCTGTGGATAAGCCCTAAACTGGGACAACACCAGTGAACAAGAGTAAGGTTTGACTGGTGTCAGATCGTATCATGCAATACAAAACTGCAGAGCCGAACAAAAACCAGCAACGGGACAAAAAAAAGTAAAAACAATTTTCAATAAATTTTAAAAATTACTACATCACAATATAGGCTTCTGGCTCCCAGCAGAAACAGAACGAAATCGATGAATGAATCATGGGCTGCCAAATGGAGTGGAGGTCTGGAGACGGAGCTGACTGACTGACACCGCACAATGTTGTAAAAACATATTTGGCCAGCCAGTGGGTCATTCGAATAAATAATGATCTAAATTTAGAAATTGGCCAAGGGGCCCGAAAACCTTTTGTTGTTAGACGGGCGGTACAAACACGACACTCGGAATGGGGGCCATGCATAATAAATTCAAAATAGAAATCACAGGACTTAATAGTCCTTAAAGTGTTTAATGTGGCCATAAATTAAAATTTATTTTACAAATGCGTGTGTGTGTGCATATGGCCGAAACACATTAAAAAAAGGAAAATCACTTCCTTCACAACACACCGCCCCGCCCCGCACCACACCCAAGCCAAGCAAGTGTTTGGGTTCATTGGAGCCCACTTCGATGGCAGTGGCACTTTTCCACTGAATTATTGCGTAATTTCCAAATCGATTATCATTTATGCTTATCAAATGCGGAAGTGGCAATATCGAGGAAGTGGACCAAAGCACAATGAAACTCCCATAAAATTGATTCACTTTGGTGGGTTGCTACTCCTTCTGGCTTTACGCTCGAACGGTTTATTGCCAACGCCGCCGCCACTGCCACCACCACCGCCGTGCTCTTCATTATAAACAAATAAATGCAAAATAAACACCGGGCAGACCAAGAAAAAACCATGCAAAGTAAGCTCCTTGGTTTGCGGATCCTTTTTGGTCATTCTAACATCTTTGTTGTTCCTATCGGGCAGTGTTGTTGAGGTTTTATTTTCAATTTTTTTTTGTTATTCCTTTTGTTATTTTGTTTTTCTTCCCATATTGGCACAAGGATGTTGGAAAAAGGTTTGCAACGCCATTTTCTTTGGTCCTCCGATGGGGACCTCTTGTGGCTTATAAATACTTGTCATTTTCGTGCTTTAGCCGGCCACAAGGATATGCGTCGTATTAGAGTTTTAATGAAGTAGAAAGCTGTAGCATATTTTCTTCATAAAATTACTCGCATCGTTAACGTTATTTCACACTCTTGGCTTCATTACCATTACCATCACCATCGCTCTCGTCGCCAGCAGCCAGAAAAACCAGGAAAAATTGTCATCATTTTCCAGTGGCCACAACATGGACACACTTTTTTGCACCAACTTCGACCATTTCTCTCTACCTCCCTCCTGCCCTGATGGTCTCACTCCTCCAAGGCGTGCTAGTATGTGATGAAAGTTCCATTTTTTTTCTTCATGTTGCTGTTGCTCTTGTTTTTTGAGTAAACGGAAAAAAGGACCCGTTTTCGTGTTTGTATAGAGCACCGAGCATAAAAAGGATATGCAAACACAAACACATTATCGCATAATATAATGTGTAATTTTTGTCGTCCTTTTGAAACGATTCTTCAAATACCAAATGAACGTGCACCACATGTATGCGTAAGTTTGGGTGTGTGAGTGTGTCCATGTGTGTGTGTGAGTATGCCTGTGAATGGGTTAGTGTCAAAGACTATCTATGTTTGTGTATGCGCAGCAAATTAAGCTGATGATATGATAAAAATGTATACAAAATAACGATGATGACAGCGATTACGGCAACGGAGCTGAGGAGGCCAAGAGTACGGTGTCGAGGACGGACCACAGCCAGTGAACGACGATAATGAAGACGATTACAAAGGGTCACACAAATACAAAAACCTCTAAAGAGTTATATCCATTTCCATATCCATATCGCATCGTTCATAAAAAATCTATTCAATGGGATAGCGGCGACCGATCCCAAGAAAGAATGCCAGAATGTACGAGACACGGTCGGTGCGAAGTGAATGTGAAGTGTTAATGTGTCACTCGATTGTTATAAATAGGGAGGAGGAGGCGGAGTAGGAGGAGAACAATAAAAAGCACATCATGACGGTCAGCTTGGGGCATTTCATTATTTTAAGTAGGTAAGTGCAGAATGAAGGGGGAAACAATTAAATTTTTTAAGGCGATATTCTTTTTAATGCGGCCATATTTTAGAGGAGGGAAAGGCAAGAATAGAAAACAAATACTTCTTTAGGGTCTTCACTCTCGTCCATATCCGAATAATGTGAAAGAGGGTGGCTATAATGACAAGGAACCCTCCATCTCTAATTAGTTGATTTTTTATTATTTTTTAATGCAATTTTTGAAGATTGGCTGATCCAAAATTTAGTGCCAACAAATATGTAATGAGTCCGAAAAAGCGATTTAAATCCAAATTGCCAACAAAGTCCCAAAAGGTCATTTTAAGTCCGTCAGATTTGTCTAAGGATTCCAGTATGACCCTATTAATTCATTTACCCCCAATCCTATTACTGATAGCCCTATTAGAGTGCCGTCTCGAGGTATAGGCAAAAATAGGACGTATTACCAGCACCCATCTACATCAGCCCTTGATAGCTGAAGAAGACTTATTTAGCCCTAGTATTTTAAGTCAAATCTTGTATGAATCGTGATACCGAGATGTCCCGCATTTCCTCCATATTGAGACCAACTTGAAAGACCGGAGGGAATATCGTAGAACTTAATAGAATATGTCGTGTTCCCGCGCACATTTAACTCAGAAAACCCTCAGCTGAGCAGGTAAAAGCATGCCACCGGCGTATATGTTATACAATATTGTCCCCCGAAGGAGATCTGGTGAACACGTGCCTGTTGTCAATGGCTTTAAATTTTTATTTGCTTATAATTTCTTTCTTGAATATCGAAATGATTCGGTAAATTAAGGGCCAACAAAAACTAGTCACTAAGACTTGCAAATTTAGATGGTTTTGTTAACTTCTTTAAACCTTGAATTGAACATGACACACTTTGCATTATTGATGCTTAGAAATATGCATTTTTGCGAAAATATCCCAATATGAAAGTGGTCGTGGTAACACAATTTTGACATGCTTGGCACACAAATGGCAGGCAGCATGTGTAGATATGTTAATAACGCACACACACATACAAACACATATGCGCTCATCGCCGGACCAAAAAAAAAAACATTTTTGCTTTTCATATCCATTCAAATTTATTGCTGCAGGCGAATTTATCCATTTGCATTTGCAGACTGAAAAGTTAATATTAAAAATATTTGTGCAGCACTTCTGCCCCGTGGGGAGCCATATTGTTGCACTTTCGAAACAGATAAAATTGTGCCAGCATCAAAGGAGAAACTTACCAAAAACAATTCGGCTTTCCAGCAGAAGTGAACAAAAAAATTGAATGCAAAAAAAACACACTCTGAAGAACATAAAAAACAAAGGTTTAATTCGATTCCGTTGACCCTGAAAGTAGCTACTGCTGATTTCGAAAAGGGGTCGAAACCCCAAAAAGCCAATGAAAGTATAACTTTGAATATTGCTACATATATAGGTATGTATGTCTGAATGTATTTATGATGAAGTGGATTAAGACCCATAGAATAAAGTTTTAATTCAAGGTAATATTTTTTTTAAAAATTGAAATCGAAAAATTGATCAAGGACAACTGCTCACGGCGTACCCTTGCTTTCGTTGTGTAAGACTAAGGATAAAATGACCAACCATTTCAGCAGATGTATGAATTATTTCAAAGTAAATATTAAGGGGTGATAATACATATAAACATATATTCAACATTTGGTCTTCATCGCCGAAAGTCTTTTCAGGATCTCTCGGAAACTCCATGATCTCTGCAGGTATTGTGTACTTAGATAACTAGGTTTAACTGATGCAAAAATAAATCTATTAACTAATTTCCCTCAGAAGTTTGTGATACGAAAGGTATTTGAAGTTGTCTTCCAAATTTTAATTTATATTCCATTCCCAATCCCACTTAACTTGCACATAGCACAGAATTGATGTCCTTAATCCTTTTGTATCCTGATAATTGCAATGGTTTCCTCATCCTTAATTAGAAATATTTTCTTCGAAAACACAATTTCATTGGCATTTCTGAACATTTCAGCCACTCCGGTCCTGGCAACGAACTCAATCGTTTGTTTCATCGGCAAAGCTTTTTGCAGATCGCATAATTGTGAATTGAATTTCTGAAAATGTTTCAGGCATTCATTTCACAATCACCATTCATGCCATAACCAAAAGCACTACAACGGCGTAAAAAACGACAACAAAAACACCAACAACAAACCAAAAAATAAAAACAAAAGGCATTAAAAGTAATTATTTTTTAATGCATCTTTTGTAGTTTTTTATTGCTGCTTTCCATCAACGCAGTGCTTTGTTGTTTAACATAGTAACACACATACACACACACTTGCAAATGTAACTGAGTGTGTGTGTGTGTGTGTGAGTGTGTGTATGCACATTTGATGGCATGGCTGTGTTTGTATAACCGTAAGTATGCGTAGGACAACACCATGTGTTCGACTTTTGTTATGGAATCTGAAAAGTTGTTGCAGTTGTTGCTTTCATTTCCCATCATTTCACTGGATGTTGTTGTTATTGTTGTCGGCGGTTTTCACTTGTGTTCTGTTAAGCTGAGTTTTTTTCGTAATTCCTTTTTTTTGTATTTTATGATGATTTTTCAGTTCATTTAGCGCACTATGCAAAGTATCTTGACGTCCATAGCCGGAGTATAGCCACATTCAAAAGTACGTACGTCCGTACGTACATAACTACATATTAGGGATGGCAATTAGTGAAATTAACAAAGTATTTGTAGAGATAAAGAGTTTAATTTCGCCACAAATATTTTTCAAGCTATAGTTGCATTAAAGTTCTTTGAGAGAAAAAGTTCAGGACCATAGCTTTGCTGGTAGCACCAAAAGACTATTTTAAGCCAATTTTGTGTACTTTAATGTAGTAGGAACATATTTTAATTAAGTACAACTATAGAAGAATATTTCCTTATTTAAATAATTCTAAATGTACTTTCCCACAAAAAAATCGATAGGCTTTTTCCGTCTCTTGTGGCCTCCTTGAATCTAGAGGTACTACGAACTTCACAATAAATCCCCAATTTCCTTCAAAAATATCTCAAGACGAATCCCAAACTCCCCCCAAAGCCCTTCACCAGTTTAAGTAAAAGTTTACGTTTTCATATATTTTTTAGCATTGTTGTTGTTTTTTGATCTTCTTCTGGTCTCATCCTCTTCCACATTTTGTTTTTTTTTTACTTTTTTCGCCATAAAAGTTGATAACAAATTTTTACACTTTTTTTTGATGCAAAATGGTCGAATTTTTTAAAAATGTATGGCTTTTCCCTTTGCTCCTATTTGTTTTGTGGCATTGCGGGTAATGGTAATGACGACAACGAGGACCACCAGCACCACCAACATCAACTTTACCGAACGGCAATGCATTGTGGAAGGAGCGAATGTTTGTTCTTCGTTTTGTTTTGTTGCTTTCAAAAAAAAAAGAACAACAACAACAAACCGTCATAATAATAAAGCTCCAAATATGTGTGGACACTCATTCATTTCATGAAAATTTTAAAAGGTTTTTACTTTGTTTTCAAACAGCAACAAAAACAATTAGAGGAGTATAACGGCGCCTATATGCAGGGAAGGCACGCCGCTGACGCTGTTGGTGGCCCTGTACATTGTTTTGCCGCTAACGTGATCTAATCACCAGCCAGCCAGCCAGCCCAGCTAAGCATGCTGTGAGTTGTTACATTCCCATCGTCCTGGGGCGTATTGGAAATCCATTAAATATATTGCGATTTCTTGTTTTGCCATTTATGTAGTTTGGTTTTCATTTTGGCAACGTTTCTGTCATTAAGTCCAACCAAACAAATGAAAAATGAGCTCAACAATGTATTCAGTTTGTGTGTGAGTGCGCCACCCAACCAAAGATGGCAGACAGCAAGGATACGTCAACCCGACAACAACATACATCAAAATTATGGGTTACTGCTACAGCATTGGCATCGAGTGAGACCATGCTTGGATGACAATAACTCCTAGGAACTCCAAATATGGATCCTTAGGAATGCGATGAACTAGGAGAGATGTTTCATTTCCGGCATCGTACAAACTCAAGAACAACGCTTCTTCAAATACTTGCATTTGCCAACTGACAGTAAGGGTGCCAATAGCAGTAGATACAAACCACCGCAAAGGCGCTTTCACCTGGTGCATCTCTTTCAGAAGCTTCCCAGCGTTACAATGAACCATAACTCATCGGCGGCATTCGGCGTAATGCATAGGGACAACGGAAGCACTTTAGTTGGAGGGAACTCCTTGATTGCGTTTTTTTATTCTGGCGATATAACTTCTTTTGCATTTGTTTAGCAGTTCGAACGGAAATTCCATCAATGTTACAACAACAAACGAACACGAAGAAAATGTAATAGAGCATTAAGCTAAACGCTTAACAAGGTGGCTCCCAAACAGTGTATACAAATATGTTGGTCTTAACAGGCCATCTGAAGAATGAAAGTCTGTAAGGCTGGGTTTTAGGGAACATAAAACTGCAAACAAAACCCATCGATAATTCCCAAATATGCGTCATATCAAAAACATTTCTAAAATACCTCCTAGCTTAGCTTAAAAAATTTAAGAATAAAATAAACAAATATGACTTTCTCTCAATTTCTTTCTCTGCATAGCTAACAACGTCTTACAACCATCCTACGCAAGTTTTCCTCGTGCATACGAAAACAACAACGCTTTCATAGAACGGGCGACAAGGTTATATGCCAGAAGATAATCGGTTGAAAGGATGGAAGAGAAACCTCCCGCTGCGAAACAAATTCCTCATCATGTTGTACAGTTATGGATTTTATTCAAGTGGATTTCTCTCTTTCTCCATCGCAATGAAGCAAAAATGTAGAGAGAAAACCTTCTATTGAACGCAAAGGTAACCGGAAACCTTATGCACGTAAGAAGCAGACGAAGGCAATGCAGGAATTGCAGTGGAGTACTAGTTGATATTTTACTTGCGAAGTGCATGGCTGCGAATGCTTGGCTGAGTGGTTGGTTGGCTGTTTGGTGCGGGTTGATTGTTGACTGACGGAGAGTGTAGCTATGACAATGTCAACGACAGCAACATCATAGTTCCCATCAACACTGGCAAGCAAAGCACCAGTGTCGCCATGGCCAACACGAGTTGTAGTTTGAAGACCCATGGTGTTAACGTTGATCACCAACCTGTTTCGGTCGTTCCGTCGTTCGTTCGCTCGTCCGTTCACCAAGAACGTGATGAAACATAATTTCCAGATGCTGAAGGTGTTTGTGTTACCTTTTATGGCCCAGTTATTGAACAGCTCGCGGATGAAATTCGAAATAGATAAAACTTTCGCTTTTATCAAGAAGGACCACCGGCAATAGAAGTTGGTAGCAACAACAAGGATTCCCATCCCGTCCCATCCCGCCCCACCACACCCACCAACAATGTAATTAAAGTTGTTTCAAAACTTCTGGTCTTTAAAGTGCAATTTTGAAATTGGAATATGTGTATTGAAGAATCTCCAAAGATTTGGGAGCGTGGTTAAGTGGGGGTGCTGGGCAACTGAAGCATTCGCCAAGGATTTATATTGCAAATTATTCTTAAAACCCATAAAGAACTTTGGATGGCCATGAATGTTTACTATTTCAAATTAGCGTTATTGTTGTTGTTGTTGCTGCTGCCACTGCTTCGACTTCTGCTGTTGTTATTTCGCTTGGCTCAGTTGTTTTGTTTTTTGTGTCTGTTCTTTGCTCTGGCTACATGTTTAGCTTTAAGACAAAGCTGTAACTCTGCGTGTGTGTGCTTTCGCGAGGGGACGATGGCAAGCGAACAACAAACTAATCTGTATTAAAACACAAACTTACAACAAATATTTTCTCCGGTAACCAAGGGACATATTAAGCGATGGCGACAGCAAACCACGACTCCATTAGAGCTCCTCCAGCTACAAGACAAGAAACAAGTTCCAAGTTCAGTTCTTGGAAACAAATTTAACGCCAAGATAACAACTAACAAAACTTCGATAAGTTTTTGGCGAAGCGGTGTTGGAGGTGTGTTTGTGTGCGGTGATATGGGGTGAAGTGTTCCCTTAAAAAAACCTAAAACCAAAAACACTTCTTGCGAAACAAATAGAAGAAAATGCAGAATACGCATAGCCCAGCTCCCCAAATTTTTAATTTGTTGTTAAGAATATACGGCGAAAAAACTTTGTCCTATCGTTGTATTTTTTGGAAAAATCGGCCAAGGACGATGTTTGCAACCTCAGCCACAAGTCTGGGTCGATACGTATGTATATGTGCATACGTTCATATGTAAGAAAGCAGCAGGGACGACCTAGGAGAGGCCTAAACTTTTTACACACATAACTTCAGGAACTCTGAACATTTGCAGAGCGCGACACAAACCTCATTACATGGCTTCAATGCGAAGGCAAAAAATGCCCTTAGAGTACGCTTGTGTATGCTTCTGGGATGATATTTCCTACGACGCACTCCCCCCATACGCAAAATATTCAGTTGTATTATTCATATAGAACTGTTTCGTAGTCTTTGGCCAAAATTGACGTCAACCATACGTTAAGGTGGAGCAGTTTACTTCTTTCAGAGCACCCGGCCCCACCCTCCTCCACAGATCTTGAAGAAACTTTTAATGAAAACACAAAGGGAAATCTCAGTTTCCAAGGCATGCACATACACATGTACACACATACGCTTATTACGAGCAGAGCACTGAGGGTAAGCCAAATTAGTTTATTTTGCAGACACCAGACACTGCGAATTGTTTTATATTGACTAACAACAAGTGAGAGGGAGGGAGCATGGTACTCTATAGAAATGCTGCTCGCAGAGCTGTTTAAAACTAGAGTGCTTTAAAACGGCTCTTAAACAACTACAGGCGAATGAAGAATAGTAAACAAGTTTAAATAAGTTTGAATAAATTAGGAGAGAAAGGTGACTGGTCCGAGTTGGGTAGAATAGAATTTCCATTATGAATTTCCTCTATGGTGATTTTAACATTCTGATAGAAAAAATCTGATTTGGACGAGATACATACGGGATGTCAATTTTCTTATATCATAATAAGGTGAGGCCCGATATACGGGATTTTGATGGTTTTATCCATCTTCTCCTCAATTTTTATATATAACTTACGCTTTTTGGTTTTATGGGAAACAGATATTTCTGTTAAAACATATCTATAAATGTTGAGAGAGATGATAGGATAGAAGTAGAAAGCTGGAGGAAATCGTCGTTTTTATCACCAGAGACAATAAGTCTTTATAAGAAGTTATAGATGACAAAAGGGATCCATGTCTGAATTCACACTGAGATCATGAGTCGAAGGTTACCCCCATAACTTGTATTCTTCCCCTATTAGAGCAGGACAGTGTCATAAGAGATGTTCGAGTGGATGAGGAAGAGAATAAAACCTCTTCCTCATCCACTCACAGCCTACGGTATTCGGCTTTAGAGGTATCCATGTGTATTCAAAGACGGTAACGTTATTAATGCTTAATAGAGCGGGATTCTACAGAATTCGGAATTTTTTGGTAATAAATACTTCTTGTGAGTATCTAAAAGGCTCAAGGATTTTTAAAGCCAACCTCATTACACAATATTTTGAGAAAATTCATCTGAAAATAGGGACATATAAACAGCAGGAACCAATGCGCGATATTTAAAAGAACTGGGAGAAAAGTGAGAGACCCCGAGGTTTTGAGAAAGGAACGGTAGCATACAGAACTTCACAAAAAGTTGAAGGCTTAATTAACTTAATTACACTTTATATAGCACCCCCTAAAATGAAAAACCCGAAATATTTCAAACTTGAACTTGAATATCTAAATGACACGTTTTTATCATGCCTAGAATTATTGATTTTCAAAATCGACCAGTTTCATTCAGAGCTCGCCAATTTCCTTAATGGCATGAAATGTACAACAATGCCCTTCTGAGGGGAAAGAGAGGGGGTCAATTTATGCAAATCAAGTTCAATAGATATACTTTCGATTCCATATCTTAATTGGCAAGCAAACAACGGACAAAACTTCATGGATATTTTCTTTGTCTCGGTTTGTCATATCGCTGAGATGTCCCACACACAAGATAAAAGATATGTTTATGCATCAATTATTACAGGCAATGGGGAAAAAGTTATGACATCATCATTGTCATCGTCATGGCCACACAAACAAACTACGACACAAAATACTACATACATACACTCACACACACGCACGCACGCTATTCCCATGGCAGTTCAATACGACTACATGGCATTCTGACGATTACCCTCTACATTTATTCCATTAAGAACATCAAAACTTTTCTATTCCGTTTTTTGCGAAGACTGGGTGGCCGCAGATGAACTAATGCCAGCGGGATAAATGAGAGTAGGATTCAGAAAAAAATATTTTTTCTTTGTTTGTTCGCTCGAAAACCCATAGCAAAGGGAAAAGAAAATCTAACAAGTAAAAAACATTAAGTTCGGCCGGGCCAACTTTTATACCCTCCACCTAGGGTAAAAGAAACATTAGAAGAAATTGGCAAAAACCATTAAAATGCTGATTATGGGGAGGTACCGTTTTTATGGGGGCTATACCAAAACGTGGACCTATAATTACCATGTTTTCGCCACCGGAGCTGGAACCATTATGACCCACAAATACCAATTTTTACAAATCATGAAAAAATGTGCAAAAACCATCAAAATACCGAATATCGGGAGGTACCGTTATATGGGGCTATATCAAATCATGGACCCATGCATGCAATGTTTCGCCACCGAAGCTGGAACCAATTAAGACCACAAATACCAATTTTCGAACAAATCCCTGAAAAATGTGGCAAAAAATCATCAAATTACCGAATATCGGAGGGTACCGTTATGGGGGCTATACCAAACGTGGACCTATATTACAATGTTTCGCCACCGGAGCTGGAACCCATTATGACCAACAAATACCATTTTCAGACAAATCCGTGAAAAAATGTGGTAAAAAAAAATTAAAATACTAAATATCGGAGGTACCTTTATATGGGGGCTATACCACAACGTGGACCTATACATGCAATTTTTTGCCACATGCTCCAGGGACCCGCTATGACCTACAAATACCATTTTAAGACAAATCGTGAAAAAATGTGGCATAAATCATCAAATACCGAATATGGGGAGGTACCGTTATATGGGGACTATACCAAATTATGGACCCATACATGCAATGTTCCGCCACCGTAGCTGGAACCCATTATGACCCACAAATACCAATTTTTAGAGACAAATCGTGAAAAAATGTGGTAAAAAAACTAAATACTAAATATCGGAGGTACCTTTATATGGGGGCTATACCACAACGTGACCTATACATGCAATGTTTTGCCACACGCTCAAGGACCCGCTATGACCTACAAATACCATTTTAAGACAAATCCGTGAAAAAATGTGGCATAAATCATCAAAATACCGAATATCGGGAGTACCGTTATATGGGGACCAGAACGTGGACCGATATATCTCATTTTCAATACCAACCAGCCTAGACACAATGCAATAGCTCTGCTAAATTTTGGAGCTCTACGTCAAATAATGTGGGCTGTATCGTGATTTCAACAGACAGACGGACATCGTTAAATCGAGTTAGAATTTTATGCGATTATGATATATATACTTTATGGGGTCTAAAACGAATATTTAGGGATGTTACAAACGGAATGACAAAGTTAACCCTCCTTTCCAAGGTGGAGGGTATAAAAAAGCCCTTCGTTTCAACGCATACAAATTACAAGACCGAATGAAGAGTATCGAAAACCATCATAAAATTAAGAGCAGTTTTCAATTTCCTCTACAAATTGTGGCCCCCGTCCTCCGTCACTGCACAACTAGGAACGACATCGCACAGACAGACAATCAAACAACCGAACCAAAGAGGTTTAGCCCTAGAACACTAGGATTCCATTTGGCTTGGAGATCTCATATAAGCTACTTTTGGGCCATGGAGGCACGACAATTCGGGGAGAACGATGCTCGCGCACGATGACAAAGGGAAGAAGACAAAACGACACGAATTTGGAAACAAAAGTGCTTTAAATGGGCGTTCCTGTTTTAGCAGCAAACATTACAAAAATCACAGGATTAGATTGAATGTTACAAGAGATAAAACACACACACAAACACTCGCGACACTCTCGGCAGGCGATGGAGGGTTATCACATCATGCGAATGTGTAAGTGCGTATTT
>NW_026712232.1:937987-1049125 GCF_030504385.1 Musca domestica
ACGAAATTTGAATACCTGAGAGAAAATTTGAGTTAATATTTAATTATTTTCTTAAAATTTCTATATATTTGTGGTTTAAATCACGTTAAACTCTCAATATTTTTGCCGTATCTAGGATACTTTGTTACGATTAGTCAACGACTAATTATAAAATCAGTGTATTTCTAATAAAACACATTACTTTTCTTGAAGCATTACGTGCTTTAAGTACATTTTATTAATATTTTGTGAAAAACTAACTTTTTTGGATTTATTTCACACAAATTATTCGACATTACGTGTCACTTTATAGAAATTAAAGCCTTTATTGCAAATTTTTCTATATTTTTATATTTCTGCTGTATTTTTGGTACATATTTTTAAAGATTTTCATAGTACAAATTGTTTTTCAAACAATTCTTTGAAATTCTTGGTTGTTTTTGCTACTTTTCCTGCAGTTTTCTTAAACAAATACAGTTTTTCCACGAAAACTTTAGACATTTTTCTAATTTTTTTCTGAATTACGTTCATTATTTGAAATAAAATGCCACTCACACCCTCTAGATTTGTTCATCCGAGCTACTGATGCTTTGGTTAAATTTGATGCCAACTTCAGTTCCAACGGGACGATGAGCTCGATGTCTATATTTTAGAATTACAGGGAGCTGAGGTCAGAACGTTATGGGAAAAGGTGAAAACCGTTTTTGACAAGTGTCTTAATTATTTTGCAGAAGAAGACAGTTCAGGTGAGGACATCACTGCCGCTGACACTAAATACGATGTTCGCATTTAGATGTTATCTAAAAGTTTAGCTTCCATCAACAGAAAGTTAGATGAACTTCGGGCTCCGCCTAAGTCATCAATTGTGACATCGTCTCCTCAGGCTAGCGTAGGTAATAGGACTATATCTCGTTCCGAGATTAACCCCGTCAATCAGCCTACTCCTCGTTCCGAGGATAGAGCTTCGATTTTGGAGGCTTCGTCTCATTCGCCAATATCTTATAACTCATCACTCACATCCTGTGGTGGTGATAATTCTGGTCATAGGTTGAATTTACCGCCTTGTGACATAGAATATTTAATGGCGACTTTCTTTCCTGGCCTACATTTAGAGACTTATTCTCGGCAGTGTATATTAACAATACTGGCATTAGTGACATTGAACGTCTATGTCATTTAAACAATAAGACCAGTGGCGACGCCCATGACATAGTGGCTAAGTTTTCACTTACCCACAAAAACTTTGGTCTTGCGTGGAAAGCTCTAAAACAAACGTATGACAATCCACGTATTTTGGTGAACCACCAACTTAACTTTTATTTGACCTGCCAGTATTAGACAGTGAGACAAGTTTAGTTTAAAGAAATTGCAAAGAGGCATAAATGGGTGTATTTCGGCCATGTTGAACTATGACGTGTCTACTGAAGGCTGGGACCCTATTCTAGTGTTCATATGTCTTCAGAGGCTCCCCAAAATAGCGTCACACTTTGGGAACAAAGTATCAAAAATAAATCAGCTTTGTCTTCCTGGGAAGATTGGATAAGTTCCTTACAGAACGCATCCAAACTCTTACCTGTCTTCGTGACATTAGAGGCATTGACAACGTCAAACCTCAAAGTAGTAAAAAAGTTCGTTCACATTTCACGAATGCTGGCACGAACCGATCCCCTACTTTTACGCCTCGTAATTCACCTTTGTCATCTAGGCCATCCCGAGCACCCTCCAATAAAACATGCATTCTATGTCCACGACAAATGCATCATATCAGAGCATGCCAAAAATTTCTAAAACTTTCAGTTCCTGAAAGAATTAACACCATTAGGCGACATAATTGTTGTTTAAATTGTCTGTCTCCTAAACATTAGTCAACCACTGCAGTAGTCCATACAATTGTAGCAAATGTAATAAAAGACATCACACTCTATTACATAGAGATAATACCACGTCTTCGACTGCAGCAACTTCTGAAATTAGGAACGTAGCTTCTTCTGATCAACCCTCCACTTCTTCCGGTCTAACTTCCAGCTCTGCTAATAGACAGGTATTTCATACCGCTCAAAGTCGAAATGTTCTATTAGGCACGGCAATGGTGAACATCGTTCACCAGGGTACCACGTACCCTGCCAGAGCATTAATTGACCCTGCTTCAGAAGCTTCTTTATTACAGATCGCTTACAGCACATACTAGGCCTCGCCTCCACTACAACTGTTGCTACAATTTCTGGCATTAATCAGGCAGTTTCGACTACGTCGCGCAAGTTGTGTTCAATTTGTATAAGTTCTCCATTGGATGCTTCGCTTTCAATGGAAACTACTGCCCTGATTTTACCTTCCATCTCTGGCAATCTGCCTTCGTTTTCTGTCAATACCGACTTCGTTTCTCGTTTGCCAAATCTACGTTTGGCTGATCCAAATTTGTTCAACAGTCGCCCTGTTGACCTTTTGCTGGGAGCAGATCTTTATTCGAAGATTCTGCTACAGGGAATTCACACTAATATATTAGGCTCCCTAATAGCACAAAATACGGTCTTTGGTTGGATCATTACTGGTTCTATTCCCCCTCAACATCTATCAGTCTTTTCCGTTAAAGTCAGTCTATCTGACGAAGAAAACCTTAACAAGGTTCTTCTTCGTTTTTGGGAACTGGAGGAAGTTCCTAAACGTCCAATTTTGTCGCCCTCCGACCAGTTTTGTGAGGCAAATTATAAACGTACCACACGTCGGGATTCAGAGGGCAGGTACGTGGTCAGCCTTCCCCTCAAGACAGAGTTAGTTGGACAGGCAGACTTAGGATTTTCCCGAAATAATTGTTTACGACAATTTCTTCGGAATGAGGCATCTCTTCTTCGAAAGCCACAAATCAAGGCAGTCTACGACCAAGTTGTCAATGAATATTTAGATTTGGACCATATGAGGCCAGTAGTTGCCGCGTCAACAAACTCTACCCTAATCCCGACAAGCAGACTACCAAGCTTCGAGTGGTTTTCAACGCCTCGAATAAAACTTCCAACGGGAAAAGTCTTAATGATATTTTACATGTGGGTCCCACTCTGCAATTAGACTTAGTATTCCTCATTCTAAGGTGGAGATTATTTAAATTTGTATATAACTGCGACATCACACAGATGTATCGCCAAATTCGTGTCGATCCGGCACATACTCCACTACAGAGAATACTCTTCCGGGATTCTCCTCAAATACCTGTTCAGGATTTTGAGTTGCAGACGGTGACATTCGGCGTAAACTGCGCCCCCTATTTAGCCATACGGACGCTTTTACAGTTAGCTGACGATACTGACGATGAATATCCTCTCGCTGCACACATACTACGTAGGTGCATGTACGTCGACGACGTGCTAACAGGATATCATGACTTGCGTACAGCTTTAAATTCTCGCGATCAATTAAGATCTGCTCTTTCGTCCGCTAAATTTGAGTTGAGGAAGTGGACAGCAAATGACCGTGCTATTTTGCATAATCTTCCTACGGAAGATTTAATAGACGCCAAAGTTCTTTCTTTTGTGGAAGCTAGCAGTTCCAAGCCGTTAGGTATACGTTGGAATGCTCAGCTTGATTTGTTTTATTTTAGTGTGAATGCTCTTCCCACAAAAGCCCACTATACAAAACGAGAAACTTTGTCCACTATTGCCAAACTGTTCGATCCTTTTGGTTGGTTAGGCCCCGTAATTGTGACAGCTAAAATAGTTATGCAGAAGATCTGGACAGATAAAATCGGCTGGGATGATGCACTTCTGTCCACGACAGAACGTGATTGGCAAATTTTGTGGATTGCTACCAGGATGTGAATTCCATTCAAGTTCCTCGGTGGGTCCATTATACGCCAAGTTGTTCCGCCGAACTTCATGTCTTTTCTGATGCCTCAGAAAAGGCATACGCGGGGGTGATATATATTCGGATTATAACGCCGAATAAGACATTTATACTCACCTCCTGACCTGCAAAACTAAGGTAGCCCCCCTAAAGACAATTTCCTTACCACGGTTGGAACTTTGCGGAGCCGTTTTGGCCTCCAAATTATTAAAAAATATTATAGATGAAATTGGCATTTCATTTCAAAAAATTTATTGTTGGACTGATTCTACGATCGTCCTCTCCTGGCTCAACAAAAGTCCATCTACGTGGACGACATTTGTTGCCAACCGTGTTAGCAAAATTCAGGAGATAACAGACGTAGGTAATTGGCATCACGTGCGCTCTGAAGATAATCCCGCTGATTTAGGCAGCCGGGGGGTTTCGCCTTCCGAGCTTGCCTCCTCTAATCTTTGGTGGTATGGACCACATTGGCTACGCCAAAATAGTTCTCATTGGAATTTATCCAATCTTCCTCTGCTTGACACCGAAATTGAAATGCGTACTGTCAAGACTCATGCCTCTTTCTTCAGTAATTATTGTGACCCCTTAGAAGATTTCTCTTCGTTAGACAGGGCTCTTCGGGTCCTCTCGTATGTTTTTAGATTTTTCCATCGGACTCATCCTGCTCATAGAGGTCAATACATTTACAATGAGAAGGCCCTTACCAGTTCAGAGATAAAAGCGGTTAGATTACGTCTGGCTATTTTATCTCAAAAAGTCCACTTTGCAGATGAGTACCAGTCTTTGTCAGATAAGGTTCCCTTAAATGCAAAGAGTTCTCTTTTACCCTTAAATCCATTTCTGGATGAATTCGGGGTAATTAGGCTTAATGGACGCTTGTCGCAATCACCAACTCTGTCTTACACAGAAAGGCATCCCATTATTCTACCTCGCCAAAGTCGTTTCACGCACTTACTTCTTCAATTCATACATGTTCTTTCCATCCACGGTGGAAATCAACTGATGTTACGCATCATTAGAATTGAATATTGGGTCCCACGACTCACATCACTAATTAAAACCACCATTACTAAATGTAAAACATGTTTCTTGGACAAAAAACGGTCTTGCTCTCAGATAATGGCTGCTCTTCCTCCGGAGAGAACGGTATTATCTAGACCATTCACCACTACCGGTGTTGATTTTGCAGGTCCCTTTGATCTTAAATCATTTACAGGCCGTTTTGCTAAAATCACTAAAGGTTACGTCTGTGTTTTTGTCTGCTTTTCTACGAAAGCAATACATCTTGAGGCTACTTCTGATTTGTCTACGGCAACATTTTTAGCAGCTTTTCATCGCTTTATCTCCAGACGTGGGTGTCCAAAAACAATTTTCTCTGATAACGGCACCAACTTCGTTGGAGCTTCTAGGGAAATCGAAAATGACTTTAAAATAGTTCTTCGTGAAAGTCGTACTAACCTGTGTTCCACACTCCAGTATCAGGAACTTTCATGGCAATTTATTCCCGCTGGCGCCCCCCATATGGGTGGTCTATGGGAGGCCGCCGTAAAAAGTTTTAAGTTGCATTTTCGTAAGCAAGCTAAGAACTTCAAATTTACGTTTGAAGAACTTTCTACCATTCTTTCCAGAATCGAAGCTTGTTTAAATTCACGTCCTTTATGTCCCATAAATGACAACCCCCAAGATTTAGTAGCACTAACACCAGGACATTTTCTCATTGGAACCCCAATCCTTGCTCCTCCGGAGCCAGTAATTGACGAAGCGCCTTTGCATCTGGTAAATCGGTTTCGGAAACTTAAAGCTCTCACTCATCAACTCTGCCTACGGTGGAAGGATGAGTATTTGAAGAGCTTGCACAAAAGATACAAATGGAAGTTTCCGCAACGCGATCTTCAAAAAGGCGACTTAGTCGTAGTCAGGCATGAAAATCTTCCTCCCACTTCGTGGAAATTAGGACGGATTATAGCGGTGCACCCGGGTTCTGATGGTCGAGTACGAGTCGCAGATATCCATACGGAAAATGACACTATCCGACGGCCAATTGTAAAATTAATTGCGCTACCTTAATTGTCATAGTCCATGTTTTTCGATTCGTATTTGTATCCTCTATATTTTTTCGGGGAAAGAAAAAATTATAATTGATGGCCGCGAACGCGTCGCGAATTCTCGGGCCATGACAATTTAAAACGACCTACGGTTTTTGATGGTCATCCTGGCCAATAATTCCAATAACTCTCTCCTCATCGTTGTATTATTGCATCCTCTCTATTTTCACAGAAGATGGAAAATTTAGGAAAGATGGCTGCAACTCTACCCGACTATGAGGACGACGTCCCCATGTCTGATGAGGAAAGGGAGCTCGACGCCAGTACTACCCCCATCTCCGATGAGCCAATGGTATTTGGGCCCCCTGAAACTGCTCCTCCCTCGGAGGAAAACCCAATTTCAAAAAATCCGTCTACGACGGTCCCTGAAGCTCCTTCAGGAGAAACTGTGGTCACGCCACCTTCTTCGGCACCCTGCCGAAGTAACCAGGGCTCGAACAAGGCATGCGTTCTTTGCGACGGTAAACATCACCTACGTGATTGTAAAGAGTTTCAGGTGATGCGCATTGAGAGAAGGCTTCGAACCGTCGCTCTTCACAGATGCTGCGGCAATTGTTTGGCGTCAACGCATTCTCTCCGAGATTGCAACAGTCGGCGTTGTTGCACTATTTGCAACAAGCAGCATCATACTTTGCTACATCAGCCTTCTTCCAACCCGCCATCGCGCTCACCCGCTCTAATCCAAACCAACAACTCCAAACCGTCCAAAAAACTACGCAAGCGTAGATCTTCGAAACGTCCGTCCGCTAATACTTCCCAACCTCCAATCTATGGTCCCAGTATCGCTCCCCAACATAATGCGGCACATTTGGCTCAACCCCGGCCTGTATCCGCCATCCAGTCTGTAGCCACGCTTGGACCTACGCTGGTGGTACAGGTCATTTTGGCCAACCACCGGATACCAGTCAGAGCACTTCTGGACCCATGTGCAGGCCACAGTTTGATTTGTCGGTCTTTGGCCGACAGCCTCGGACTATGTCCTGTGATTGTGGGTCCAGAAAGATTCTGTCAGTTGTCCGTTGCATCTTCTTACGATGGTACGCAACGCATTTCTTTGTCGGCGCGAGTGATAAACCTGGCGCACCTAATTTCTCCTTTGGAGTCTGTGTCCGAGGGTCTAAAAGATCATTATGCTGGCCTGCAACTTGCCGATCCTCGGTTCTACGAAACAGCTGCAGTCAGTTTGATTTTAGGCCCAGAAGTCTACCATAAGGTAATGAAGCCTCAAACCTATTCTAGCCCTGGTTTCCCATGGGCCCAGCTCACCATTTTTGGCTGGGTAATATCGGGCCCATGTAATATCTAAAACCATGTGAGGGGCAATCTTCAATTGCCTCTGGCTCTACGAGCCCTCGTCACAAGACTCTACGAGTCACTTGTTGAAAAAAAGTTAACGGATCTGGTCTCTACGAGCCATTTAACGATCCTTGCTCTACGAGCAAAAACTTTGTAATAATTTTGTTTTTTGAAAAAAGTAAAAAAAAAAAAAAAAAAAATGTAAATAAAATAAGAGAAAAAATGTACACATATATATCTTTTTTTCATAATTTTGCAACAGCAGGATGTTGCAACGCGGGCGGCAATGTATATTTTCAAAGTAATTGTGATTTATTCAATTTAAAATTTCCTCACGGGTCCTTTTTTATCCCTTCGTTACATTTTGTCCACTACTCATTTATACGTCTTTGTTTATTTCGTAGACAAAGACAAATGTAGTAACAAAATGTAACGAGTAGCTTTAAACCCCGCTTTGCGACATCTTAGCTTTTTTAATTCGCTAAGATCTCTCGCTCCTTGGTTCACGACCAGAAAGCATCAATCCCCTACATCCTGTAAAAAGGTAATTTAATTGTTCCACGAACAATTATTCAATAAAATATACAGTCCACGACTGCATTGAAATAAAATTCTAAATATTGTGTTTTATTTTCTTTTACTTTCATTTTGCAACGCAAACACGTCATTTTATTCGGGTTTCTATATTTTATTCTTCTGTGTCAAGATGGCATTCTGAATTGACAAAATTCGTCTAAATTGGTCCAGCCATTCTTGAGATGTAAGCATTCTAGCTAACATCCCTTTCCTTTGTACATATGTACACATTGTATATATTTCTCTATATATATATACCATATATTTACTATCCGCATCTACGTAACGGTCAGATTTGACCTTTTCGTCTATTTGTGATTTCGCCGGGATTAAAAATGTTCGCGGTTTACTTTTGTTTAACACAAATGTTATGGTCTATTTCACCCACTAAATATTACCCGATGACCATCCAAATTTTATGCGATCATCTCCAACAGCAATAGGCTTCTATTCCGAACTTACCCCCACCTCCATGCAAAATTTCGTGACGATCGGGCCATAATTGCGACTTGTAGTTTGATTACAAATTAACATAGACAGACGGACGAACATACATAGCTAGATCGACTCAGCTCGGCGAGATAGAAAGATCCATATATACGTTCCTATGTGGTGTTACGTACTTATTGGCCCAATCAAAATTATAATACCCCCAACACATAGTGTTGTAGGGTAAAAATATTAAAATCGATTGGAATGAGTGCCCTACCTTGTTTTCATTGTGCCATGTCTGTGTGTATATATTTATATTCAATTGGAGAACAGAACATTTGACACATTTGTTTTTTTTTTTTTTTTTTTTTTTT
Organism: Musca domestica; assembly: GCF_030504385.1. Taxonomy (NCBI): domain Eukaryota; kingdom Metazoa; phylum Arthropoda; class Insecta; order Diptera; family Muscidae; genus Musca; species Musca domestica. The sequence goes on from NW_026712232.1 coordinate 946,584, forward strand.
CTATTCTATCCTGAAAAATGTATAAAATTTCAACATGCAATCTAAAGTTGTGCCACTTTCTTAGGCATTATTTAAATCTGGCCACAGAGACCCATGGCGACAAAGAGGACGAATGTGAAATTTACACCATATGGTCATTTGCTCCGAAAGCGCGTTGGGAAGATATAAAATCGTTTGTGGCGGATAAACCCTTTTGTCAAAAAACATGGTTTCCACTGGTCTATTGGCTGGTATTCCTTGTCAGCATTTTCGGATCGGTTGGTATTGCAGCCCAACGTGAACAAAGTCAACCTTTGACCATTTCCAGATTCATAGCCTGTATGAGTTTGTGACCCTGCTTCGAACAGCAAGTAAACCGCTATCCCTTTGGCGTTTGAGAAAATATCACGTCCTACCGCTGACCCTCTTGAGACGGTGTCGTTTATTGGGATCGTTGGTCACGTTTAATTGTTGGCTAATGCTGTGCTATGCTGTGGTCAGGGTAAGTATTCCGAAATCTATTTCCACGTCATCAATTTCGTAGTCCCCTCAGGTTTCTCCAAGTCATATGACACCTTGGTTGACCTTAAATCTTCTGATATTGGTCTTCGAGACATTCGCATGGCTTGCAGAGGTGTTCATGGGTTCCACTCACATCGACTTCTATAGCCTATTTGCATTTGCTCTGCCCATTGTTAACTACTGGTTTGTGAGCTGTGTCCAAAGAGTTTTCCAAAAGTCCATCGATTCGCAGGATGTGGATGAAGTGTGTTTGTGGTCATTTGGAAAATGAAATAATAAGTAATACTGAGGACTTAAAGTCGCACAAATGAAAGAAAATCGCTGAAAGCGAAATAAAAAAGGAAACAAACATGCCATGCACCCTTTATGCTCTTTTACTTACGTTTATGAAAGCGCGAGCTATAAAAAATGCCACTTCCGCTTTGCACATCGCATCGAATTGCTGAAAAATAGGACACAAGAATAAATATGTAGGTAGGTAAAAATATGTGAGGAAGAGAGCGGAGCGGGAGGGGGTGTTATAGTAAAGCTATTATTATTCTTTCGATTCAACTTTCAAAGTACTACCTACCTGCCTGCCTACACACAAACAAATAGAGGCGCTTGCAATGTGAGGCAGCATGGAAGGCAACTTCACTCTATGCACACAGAGTATCCTGTGCACAAACCCCCTCACCACTTCCACGAAGCGAAGTTCAAATAAAAATGCACTAACACTCGCCCGGCTACAAGCGTACTTTGCTATGGACTTGAGCGAAAGTTTCAAATGTTCGTTACTCGATTGACCCTCAACAACGCCAACTTTTTTCCACCGCCCTAACCAAGTTGGCTGCTAAACCGAGTCTATTTCTTTCCTTTAATATTCGAAGTGGATTTCATTCATCGCCGATCCTGCTCCTCCACAGATACCAATGGCAGAGGGATGCCAACAAGCAGCAATCATTACCATAATGAGTTCTTTGCTGCCAAAGGCCCCTCCTGCGCCGCGGATAAAGCACGGTCAAATTCCCAGTGAACCTTGCAAATCACTCTAATATTGCTGGCTGAAACAGGTAAACAATGGCGAAGAGTTTGATTGCAAAAGGCTCAGTTCTGCCGGGAACAACTAACCCTCAATTAAAACCGCTTAATAGATTATCTAATATTCCCCCCAAATATCGGGGGAGTGATTTGCGGTGTTGTCACAATTACATCACCGATACTGTGAGCCATGTTGATGTGACGACAGATTCTTATTTTAGCTGCCACCCAACGAAGGGTGGAGTGGCGCGGAAACAAATTGCCTGTTGTAAACTTTCACTATTCGCCTGGCATTGATGGTGTCGGGTGATGTCAATTATTTTTATTGTTGAAAAATCGTCATTGTCAGTTTTTCTGTGAGTTTTCCGTATTGTTCGTATTTGAATTAGGTTTCTAGAAAAACCTGACTCCCGGTTTACGTTAGACAATTATTATTGTCAGTGGGTTTGTGAGAATCATTGATCCAGGGTCAGGAATCTCTGGTGTTCATGGGAAAGTTACGAAAGTTACTTATTGCCAGGGAAATATGAGCTTTACATCAGACCATTATAGTTGCCAGGAATCGCAAGCTGTTCAAGTTTCGACGTATTAATCATTTGCCATTTTATTCAATTTTCCTGTATTTTTGTAAAACCCAGCATTAGCTCTAGCATACAAACGATGAGTAACAATCACCATAACGTCCAGCTCCAGCCCGTTTTTCCAAAACCAGTCTCTATTTGCATGTCTTATTCTAATTGATAAAGCTAAGTTCAGAAAAGCTCAATTCTCAGCTTGTTGGTGAGACAGATTTAAAATCACAAGACTTCAAAATTTTATTAAATTATAGTTACCTCCGCTTGGAAGGCTTTCTAAAAATGTGAGGTTTTCTAACAACAACGAACGAAAAATGGTTGCAAATGGTTTCAAAATATAAATGACAAATTCCAACATTTTATGTGGAGCTAAGCACGGTGGAAAATATCTAAATCAACCCACGTTTCAGATGGGTATATTCATTGTGATAGCATGGTAGTGTCTGGAAGGCAACCTCATTTCAAATAAGCACATCCTGCTGAATATTTTGGGACTTTTGAATATACCCGCGACCCTTTCCAATTCCGCGTTTTTACACAATTTACAATATTTTAGTTATTTCCCTTCCTTTAATGAATGTGAACAAACTTCGTCATATCGATTTTAACTCAACCGCTTCGTCTGGGTATAAGTGAAGACGTCAATCATAGGTTACAAGTCCACGGAATATTCATTCTGCGATGACACCGCCAGGCTTCCCCTCCTAATCAATGACTTTAAATCATCTGGCCCAGCCAACCAAAAACTTCTAGACTCCTCGAGAAATTCTTTACCCAAAGCCCTACTCTTGTCGCCGCCATAGCTGTTACTGTTTCGAAAAACTGTTTTGTTTTTGCGGCAAAGTGGTATGCAAATTTCCACATGAATTTCTCTAGGCATCGTCATCATCATCAACTCAGAGGGAAGAGTACTCAATTTCAAAGGGAATGTCAGAACAAAAAACCAACAAAAATAACACAATTAGAGTGAAAACAAGAAAAACACTGGTGCTTAGGCGTCCTCGGCCGTCGCACTGCAGCACAATTAACAAGTAGCAACAGTATTTGAGTATGCTCCGCCCCCCATCCTCCCACAACTTGTAGTTGTTATTGTTTGACTTTGCTCGGCCGACTCCATTGTTTGCTGGTGAATTGGCTGGCGTGCTGACTGGTGCTGCCTGTCTGTCCGTCTGTCCGTCTGTGTGGGTGCCAAGTTAGTCGGCCTGATGATTATCATTGTTTATCAATTCCTAAAAAGTTTCCCAGCACAGATGTTCGAAATGAGTTTTTCATTCCGATTTCTTCCCCGCCGCACGTCGCAGAAATCAAGCCAAAATATTCAAAAACTGAAATAGAGGTCGGCCCATAAAAATGACTTCATTGACATTTAACGGCACAGCAAATAATGCCAACGGAATTTCCATCATTTTCTGCATCTGCAAATACCACTGAATGGCGCAATTCTAATAACAAATTTGGATTGGTCTTCCACAATAATGGAAAACATATTGCTGTACGGTTGTTGATGTTGCCTATCAACCACTCTATAAACACTGTGCAGTCCGGACATCGAGACCCTTAGGCCTTTGCATATCTTATTTGCTCCCTCTAGTATTTGGATAACGATAAACTTTTGTTGTTGATGTTTCCATCAAAGACAACTACAGACAGGACGAGTTATTATCGCTTTGTGCTCCGCATTCCAATAACGACGCCTTCGACAAAGGCAAGGAACGTGCCTGGCAAAACAACTAGAGGTCCGAACGATGTTCACACTTCGTTAGCCAGAAAGTGGCGAACTAAAAAGGTCATAAATTTCAGTTGGTTTTGGTTTTGTATGGGGAAAAGTAAGTTGTCATCGTCGCATCATTTCTATTTCGGTCAATGAAATCTCCCTCAAACCTAAACAAGCAAAGAAAGGTCGTCCTTGTTGTTATTATTATTGTGTGTTTTTATTTATGTCGTTGTTGTTGTTGTTGTTGTTTTGTTATTATTACTATTATTATTCTTTTTTTTTTTTTTTTTGAAGATCAATGTTGCTGGTGAGTTAAGACGGCACTATCGGGATTTCGATTTAGTAATTTGAATTGTTCAAATGCCGACATTATTCATTGTCAATCTATGGTCGTATGTTCGGTAAGCTCTTTGCAGAACACTAGTCGTAAACCGCTACGTAAAAATAAATCCGCCAGTCATGTCCACACACTGGACTTTTTGCCCCATCCCATTCTTTTATATTTTGAAAGGTCAATGACGACACTCCATATTTTTTTTATTCTACCGTGTCTTTCTATTTTTTAATCATTTTCCAGAGACTGCCTCTGGCTATTTGCATTTGTAGACCACAGCTTGTGAGCTTTATTTGCAGCATCGATTGAATGTCAGTCATGTTCTTGTATACTACGGTTCGTCGATTGCCATCTCGGCACAAGCAAACCTATTGTTACAGTCAGTGAGTGGTTGAAAGCGGGGAGAGTTTTTTTTTTTTTTTTTTTGAAGAAACTCTCAAATTTAGTCGAAGGGAGTAGATAACAATAAGCCCAACTTGGACCTAGGGTTAAGTTCAAAAGTTCATGTCACTATAGTTTTGTAAATATATTTGTCGAACAGCATCAAACTAGAACTGAACTTCATACCTCAATTTACCAATCGAACAACTTACCTTGTTGACATGATCCCGCAACACGTTCGAATACACCATTGCGACTGCTTCCAGTGCCATAAATGTTATGTAACCAATGATCCACGGAACAATTAGACCAGGGTTTTCCTATTTGAATGAAATAAAAATATTATCAATAGCAGAAGGCATTGTTGCTGCGAGATTGACAACTTTCTGGGGCATTACAATGATATACAAGTGTAGAAAGAACAATCAAGTTCTTTGGATGTAGCTTAGATTCCGCTTTTCATTAAAGAATATATTCCTGAAGTACTAGAACAGTGTTTGGCTTGCTTGTTTGGGATACTATAGTATTTTGTTGTTGCAAAATCGTCAGGCAAAATCCCATTATTGTTGTTTTTATAAAAACAACGTTTGTTTATGAGTGGAGAACGATGGTAATGTTTACCAGGGGGTAAGGCAGGGAATACCTAGGTTTCGGAAAGAGCCACCAATCCTCATCAGATCCCTTGTTTCTTGTCTGGGATATTCTCCCCAGAAGTTATTTAAAAAATAACTTCTATGACAAAAAACATTTTTTACCCAAGTGACGAGATCGTAAGCTCAATAGAAGAGGAACAAAAGAATTACATAAAACTAAAATTCTTTTGGAAAATCTTCTAAATCTTACAACCGCACTTATAAACTTTGTTTTGTCTGCTAAAACTAATCTATCTTAACCTCATCGCAGACACACAATTATTCTTATCTATTCTAATATTGAATGGAGAACGTTGCAGGGCTGCTTGTCAGTTCATTCACGTGGTCTTGCATATCTACGGAAACAAATTGTTACATGTTATTAAATCACGATTCTGACAAAACATTATTTTCATTGCAGATTTAAAGAAATAATTTGATTTTCCAAATCAGCATTGGCGTCCCTTTTTAACTTGGAACACATCTATTATTTTCAAATAAAATTAAAGATTAATATCTTTAAAAAATGAAGAAGGTTAAGTCATTTCAAATAAGCATATCCAATTCTTCATTTTCTGAAATCCTACCTTCTCAAATTTCGTTGGATAGAAAATAGGTTCCCATCTCTGATTTTTATATACACAATGGATTTATAGAGATATTTTGGCAATGAGATGTTGTCAAATGAATGATTTTGAAAAAATTGTAAACATGTGATTGCGTAACAGTACCTTCTTAATTGTGCCAGGAATTAGCCCTTTGTGAAATACTTATTGTAAGATTAAAAAATAGCGTTGATTGAATGACCTAATTTATGTATATTGTCCTAAATATACTAAAGAAGTCAACATGCTTGTTCTCGGAAAAAGGGAAATTAAAATGATTTTCTTTAACCAATTTTCAATTGAAATTTAATTCCCTCTGTTGCCATATGGCTGAGGGTATGAAATGTATATAAGCATGAGATAGCCTCTCATAATTTTACCATGATCTCTTTATACTTCGTTTTTTTTTTCTTTTTGATGCAATGTAAATTGGGGAGGAAGATCAGTTGGTAAGGGAATCTATTAAGTTCACTTCACCAGTTTCTTATGTGCACATATGGTACAATTATTTCAAAGATAGGGCATAGGGAACACCTGAATACAATTGTTTTATGACACAGTTTTTATACCCTACAACACTATGTATTATAAGTTTGATTGGGCAAAAAATTATGTAACACCTCGAAATATTGATTTCCCACATAGGAAAGTATGTATGGGTCTTCCTAGCTCGCCGAGCTGAGTCGATCTAGCTATGTATGTCCGTCCGTCCGTCTGTCCCTCTGTCCATGTTAATTTGTAATCACTCTACAGGTCGCAATTATGGCTCGATCTTCACGAAACTTAGAATGGAGGTGGGGCTAGGGTCAGAGTAGAACCCTATTTCTTTTGGAGATGATCGCATAGTATTTAGGGGTCGAAATGGACCAAAAACTGAAAAAATGTCGGATTTTGCAGTAGCTATACAGGTCGCAATTATAGACCAATCGACGCGGAACTTCCCATGTAGCTAGTTTAGTAGTTTAGGGTAGTTTAGTAGTTTAGGGCGGGGATAATCGGATAATATTTAGCGGGTAAAATAGACCATATCTTTTGTGTTGAAATTCAAAATTTTTCATTAAACCGCGAATATTTTAAATCCCGGCAAAATCACAAAGTCTTGACAAGGTTACTTCTGATCTTTACATTGATGTTAACATCCAACAAAACGGATATAGAGAAAAATATGTGCGATATATATGCCTATCAAAGAAGATATGCTTGAAAGATCTCTTATATGTCGAGAACGGCTGAACTGATTTCGACAGTTCTCATTAATTCAGAATGGCCTCTTGGCAGGAAAGAAACAACGTCTAAAAAATCGCATAAAAATATATCTCTAAAGATGAAAATATTGATTTTCTAAAATTTTCTCATATTTTTTTCAATTTTGTCACATTTTTGGCATATTTTCATTTTGAATTAAACATTTGGTAATATTTCTACAGCTAACAAAACTAAGTAGTTTGGATATCAGGATATCATATACAGATCTCATTTATGGCCCGATCCTAACGAAATTTTGCATGGGGGTCAGATGAGGGTCAGAATAGAAGCTTCCTCTTTTTTTGAGATGATCGCCATATATTTAGGGGTTGAAATGGACCAAAAAAACTGCAAAATTGTTAGAGTGGTCGTAATTATTGCCCGATCCTCACGCACATTTGAATGGGGGTTACCGGGCATTGCAAAAGCCAAGCAGTTTTGGATTTCCATCCAAAAATATTCAATGTGTGAAGTAGTTTGCCAACTTTTGTAGACAAAATACGAAAATGGCCATTCCAGTGACTTTTTGGAGAATTCACAAATACAGGAAAGACGCACTTCTGAATATTTCGTTACCGCTGATTTCGTTGAAGAATATAGTCAAATGTCTGTATCTCATATAGATGCGTTTCAGTCAAAAACCAATAATAAATGTTAATCTTTTGCCACTTCTGAGAGATTATAGGTCTTTGGGAAATATTGGTTCCAGATCTAGGAAGACCATTTACGTGCAACATCTTCCAATAAATTGGAAAAGTTTAAGTTGCTATTATTCGAAAATTAGAGAACGAAACCTGATGGTTTTCTTTTATTATTTGTCACAATATCTTGTGGAATTCTTTCGAGTATCTCGCCTATATAAACTGTATCGTTTATTATAGTGTTGTAGGGTATTCAACGGTCGGCCTCGCTCGACTGTAGCCTTTGCTTACTTGTTTTTTTTTTTTTTGTTTTTTGAATAGTATTCAAATTCTGTTTAAACCCTCGAACGGCCATGTGGAATAGACTAACAGCCACCGAGGGAATTCTGGAAGTGCCAGTATTAGTATTATTAAATTTCAAAATTAGATGCCGATATTTCATTATAAAAAGTCTCACTAGCGCCTCGACAATCCGTTTCGAAATTCATAATAAATCAACCGTCCAATTCTAAAAAATGTCAAACTCTCCCCCACACTTTTTAACAATACATTTATATGTTGGACTGCCCTTTGTACCCTTTGAGTATTTAAAGCTGCTTAGGTACTTCATTATTCAGCATTACTTGAATACTTAAACAAATTCTTCGAAAATCCTCCGGCCGTAGCCGAAGACAATTATTTCTTCAAATTTCATTGACATCAAGTCCTCATAACTTAAAATATCTTGTGATTAATCGCCATTTATGACATTTGTCTATCATTGTGGCAATTTGCTTGTTTTTGTTGGGAAAGCACGTTTACTTGGAAATGTCAAAAGTTGGTCGTCAAACCGTTGGATTTGTTGCTACGTCACTGTGGGAAGCGCCGTGGCTCGTGGCCATGCAAAACAAGATGTTTCATTAACCAATTCTAATTTGGCTACTTGAGATCCGCTTAATTTATGCTGCCCCAATGAGGGTCTTATTTTCCGCTTGCACTGTTTTCGGCGCTGCTGATAGCCTTTGCTCGGAAAGTTTGCCTTTACGCGACAGCATCGATGGGAAGAGATGAGAGAGCGTCGTGTCATGCCATGTCGCTGAAGGGTATTTGAAGTCGATGGAACCCCGTCTTGTACATCGTTGCCCAGTTTTTGCCCTGTGATGCGTTTGACTGACATTGGCGTTGCCTTTCGAATCGAAGAAAGCATTAACCAAAATAAGTAAATTAATTTTATGCAAATGAAATAGACATCACAAACTTGGGTCCGCACATACACATATCTCAATCAGATCCCTTTGTCAGGAAAAAACTCAATTGAAGAGAATAAAAATGCTAAATGCGATACCATTAAACCATCATTGTTCGAGCGTTTTGCGTCGGTGTGTGAGTTCGTCAGCTCGACGTGGGTGTGTATCGGGTAGATTACAGTTGACTCTTTATATGTGTACACTGCACAAGGGTCCTCCAGAGATGAGTGTGCATGTGCACAAATACACAAGCGCTTCAATGTACGTTTCGTTTCATTTTTTTGGTCCGCACGAGAATCCTGTCTGTTCGTCGTAGCTCCTCAGTTGCCCTATACCTATACGCCACAGTACGTTCAGACCATCCTTAAGAGCTATGAGAAGAAATGCTCATCCACTCATGCACACTTGCATATACCGATGAGTGCCCGCACACATGTATGTGTGTACGAGTGTTGGGTAATACTTTAATATCTACAAAATGAAATACATTTTCATTTTATGGGAATTCTGTTGCCTTTGACTGCTGTGGGGTCGCTCGTTCTTCTGCAATAAACCAAATTTTTATAGGGATTTTTGAACGCAAAACATCTTCTTGTTTTGCCCTCGTCCCCCTGCGCTGCGCTATTTCAAGTCCATATCCGGTTCAATGTATGTATGTATGTATGTGTGAGTGTGTGTGCATGCGTCAGCATGAATTTGTATTGTGTCATAAAACAAGACTGTCAATACATGTTCAGGATGATATTTTTTCATCAATTTTGTGTTTTCTTTTTTCGTACATTTTGCTGTTGTTGTTCTAATTCAGTTGTTATCTGCAACACCCGACGGAATTTGGTCGGAAAAAAGCAAGGACCCCAACACCAACGAAACAAAAAACATAGTAGTTAGTTTACATTCGCTCATATTTCGTTCCGAATTGAATCTCGTTCGGCACACAGTGACTCGGAAGCGTTGTCTAACGTTCTAACAGTCAGTAATTGTTGTTTATTTCCCCTTTTCTCCGAGATGTGATGTGTTCCAGTTTTTTCTATTGGTTATCGATGAATTTAATTCAAAAAAAAAAAAAAATACAATTGATTTTTCTTTTCAGTTTCTTCAGAGTTAATTCAAATCGCATTTAGGGATGTTCGATCGAATATCAAATGGGATGTAATTCCGTAAGGGAACATCATGTCCTCTATTTGAAATATTAAGTTTTTGGCTACCTCAGTTCTACTTTCGATGTGATAAAAAAATAAACTGAGAATTAAGTCGATAAAATTAAGTTCTGAACCACTGTGCAGCAGGGGATGAGCATTCTCGAACGTCTTGTATCGGCAATGCGAATTGTGATTTGGCGACAGGCGAAGGGTGACAACAATATGTTGTTTTTGAAATAGGATCTGTGTAAAATTACCTTAAGGATTCCATAAAGCAGCATCACGCTCAGAATAATCATTGACATTTGGGTTCCAATTATGGCGAAATAGGCAATTTGGACTCCTGAAAATAGTCGAGAAAATTTCAATTTTTGTTATTAAACTACGTGCATATTTTGTAAGTTGCAATTTGTGTGTCGGATGAGTCGCGTCGGTTGGGCGTCGGAAGAGTAGGCCGGTGTACCGCCCAAATTGTTGTACAGTTGAACTCAAGGAAACCCTTTCGCACACATCATGTTATCAATTTTGACAATGGTGCTTTAAATCGGCTTGGACTGCAAAAGAGGTGATCGAAAATCAAAATGCTTCTTTTTGGCATTAAATATTGAGCTGAACATGCATGTACCACAAGACATGACGATTTATGAAGTCATCCAATCGGACCAGCTAATAGCAGAATTTTTCTATTAACATTAATGTTAGTAACTTCTGTAAGTCAATTGATTTTGGTCGAACTTCGAAGGGCGATTCGGATGAGAAACCTTATAGTATATGTGTGTACAGTCGCGAATAGAGAACCACATGATAGTACTTGGGGTGGTTTGAGACCTTTGGGGGATTTAATTGTAAACAGGTATGTGGTGCGTGGCAAAAAACCCTTTAATATGCATCTCTAATCCGAAACACATTCAATTCTAATATCCTCGAATATGTGGAGGGAATTGTTTTTCTTGCATCCTTTTACTTCACTGGACTACCCCTCGACACTTCGTACCACTTGCTAAGGTCGAATCGCACACTCACACACACATACGCAAAAAATAAACAACTTCCGATGCCAATGCCACTATTGTCATTGAGAGCGTACCAGCATGATTGGTAGATTTGCGGTCACATCGATTTTGTCAGCAATGCTCTCTTGACACGGATGCCAACTCAATATTTGCATGTCATTCGATTGCAACTGGGAATTGATGCATTCAGCTATCATCGTCGTGATCATCATTGGGAAAATTTCTTGTTTGCATTGGGTGGTTGCTGCATGCCATTGTTTCATGGCTTCGTGTGGGCAATGGTAATGACGGCGTGCGGAGGAACAGCACCGTTGGTAGCACACAATAGTTTCTCTCCGTATCGGTGCGGTTGTGGGCATCTGTTGTATTTTTATACATTGGCCATTGAAGGACATTCTGTGATTATCGTGTGCATCTAACAAAAACGATACAAGTTGGCAAGTTGTGGTTTCTATCAATTCCATGGATGAATAGACAGACAGACAAACAGACAGACAGACACACAACCCGACCATTCTTTGCCCAATCTCGTTAACCAAATCATAGTCCGTTTAATTGAAGATGCCAATAGACTTCAGACGGTCGATATCGAGAGACACTCGCACACGCATACACACAAATTTGATTTTCCAGTTGAGTCAATTACTCGTGTACCCGCATTTTGCGGTACAGAAGCGGGGTTGGAGACGGATGCCGCCCATAGGCTGACTCCACAGGCATAGATGGACGCCTGTGCCCGAGTGTGTGACCATTGCAACTTTGCCCATGTGTGTGTGTGTGTGTGTGTGTGTGTGTGTGTGCATGCTTATGTGAGTGTTTATTGCCTAATGAATTACTTACCATAGTAGACATCCTCCAAGTCGCCGGACTTGTTTATGTTGATGTTTATACGCCATGAGTATATCAGGACAATCAACAGTGATATATTCTGTAAGGAAAGAATATTACACACATTGGTCATTTATTCATATACATATGTAAGCATACGAGTGTATGTGTACTCGTCGTGGGTGGTGCGGAGCAGAGGGAAACACCCTGAGCTGTTCATTAAATAATTGCTATCAGTTTGTCCTCACCGCTCAGCGATGGTGGCTATCATTAATAATGTCTTTCCCCATAGCCAAGAGCTACAGCTTTTGGGCAGCACAAATTCATTATTCATGTATGTTGTTGTTTACATAACGGCTCTACCTGAATCACCTTCTCCCGCAGCAATAAAGGTGCTACAATTTCGATACATGCAGCGATGTATGCGTAGCCAAGCTCCAAATTTATTGTAGATTCATGCAAATTAAATTGTTTTGAAATCTGGACCTCTAACACACACACGTGCACACATACGTAAATCCCCCCCCCCTCGAAAAGCCATAAAAAATAAATTTATTTTCTCGACAATATAAATAAAAAGCTACTCGACTCACATTCACATTCTTCTTCTTCTTCTTGTTACTCCTCTTCACTTCATCTCTTGTTGAGCGTAGTTTGAGTTCATTAATAATATTAAGAGACGCCATTTGTTCCTAGATATAATAACCACGTCGTAAAGCAAAGCTAACGAAACAACATCAACAACTATATCTACTATATCGAGTCGATGAGATAAATTAATGGCCGGACATATGTTATCGGAGAACCAATTCAAGTTTGTTTTTGTCTATCTGTGGCATTGGGAACACCGTAAATCAATGTTTTAGTGAAAACATTCTTTCAGGGAATAGGTTTGTTATTCAATCGAACGCTGGCTCAAACATAGAGCAGGACTTTGTTGGCAATCGTTGGGCTCAAATTAAAGATAAAATTGAATAAGTTGTAAGTTTAAGTTAGGTAAGTCTCATATTCAGATACGGCTTTGAACCTAATATTCAGGTAGGAAATCCGATTTGCTAAACGATTTTAAGTAATATTTTGACCGCATGTGTACAACATCAGAACGACAAAAGAACTGTCAATCGAAACCCCATTTTAATAAATTGAATATCAATCTGAATCTGCGGATTTTATAGAATAAAATCGAATCTTTAAAGTTTACGTTCTTAAATGATAATAAAAAATATTTAGAAAAGTATGAGCATTATTTTCTGCCCCTAAATATTAATATTGGCCGAATGTAAGGGTTCAATACGCTAAAGTACGAGTTTGTGCATTAATGCACTTAAAAGAGATTAAAGGTCAGTTCCTCATGCAATTTAGGACGACAAATTCATTACGTAATAACTTATAAATTTGACCTGCATGTCTGTAGGTACGTGCGGACAGGTTTGTATGAATGGTGTCTGGCCAAGCGTTATACGGAGGATTAAACATAGACAGACAGTCGCATAGATACATACAAGTGAATGCTTTTATTTGCCGAAACATAATTCCCCAACGGCATTACAGATTCCAAATGTAGCCGAAAAGCCTTGGCTCGTTATTTAAATTCCACGTTCTTTTTAATTGAATTTAAATCAATTTTAACATCATTATTATGTCCATAAAAATAGTATGTGTGTACGTGCACATATACATGCATGCATGCGTATGTATTGTTATAATGACATCCGCCTAGTATAATGATATGAGCAAAGGAGATCCGTATTCTTTCGTGAGTACTTTTGTACACAACGCAATTACTATGTTACGAGCGTTGTATGAAAATATCACATTGGGAAGGACCGGTCGTACAACAGACCATATTTTGGTGAGAAAGTGAGTATTGCTGTACGCACCGTAACAACTTAAGTAGGAACGTAAACATTTTCGATGTCTAAAAGTTTGTATTTCTATACGATCACAAAGTTTGACCGGAAAAACGGCTTTTCGATTGGAATTATGGAAGAGTTCTTCTTTTGGGTAGAACTTATCGGACAGATTCCTGGCTTTGAGATTTTATGTTTGAGTTGCCATTTCAAAGAGGCCTGAATTAAACATTAAAAAGGAATCTTTGCAAGTGTACTTTTTCGATCTTGTGAATAAATCCGAAAAAGAGCAGCCAACAAAAAATGCAATACCCTTGCTTCGCGAATTGTAAACAAATTTTAATCGCAGGTAATCGTTTTATCTTTGTTGCTCTCGCAGACACGCAATGTCATTACGCACAACAACTTAGCGATGAATCTGTCTCTTTTTGTTCTCCTTGTTGTAGAACTGTTGTTGTATAATGGATTTGTTCTAATGTCTTTCTACAAAAACCATTCAAGACTGCTGCAATAAATTGGTATTTCATAAATTTCCATTACTCGCTCTTACCCCCCACCCCCTTAATTATTCGCTCTCAGTTCGATTTTGTTTTGCTTTAAATTGTCCCCCATCCCATCACATCTCTTTCCTCGTTTTTGTTCAATTGGCCTGATTAAAGAATTTGCACACACTCAGAATCGATGCAGTCTGTCGGACCCGACGCGAACAATGCAATATTAAATTCGAAAAGTTAACTAGCACAAAATGTTTTTCGAATTATGCTTTGCAAATGAAATTCCTGCTTCTGGCGATCAATCAACATTCAAGTCAACTTAAATGGTAATCCATTTTAATAATATTTAAATGATTAAACTACGGGGAATTGATGTTGCCCCATTCAATGTTATTGTTGTTGGCAACATGGCGGAGAATGTATCCCTTCATTGTGTTAATGCTCACAAACACTCGCACTAACGAACAAGCTAGACATTTTAAAGCCATTAACGAATCATTTTGAAGAGCCAACAACAAAGGCGATACATTATTTCGTTCGGGAGCGCAGGGGAGCTATGGCAATGGCATAACTTTCGTTCATGCAGCCATGGTGATTAGAACGAGCCGAGTAGTATGTACGGATTCGACATTGTACTTGGGCGCCATAACGGGCTAACACTTCCAACACAGCACACAAGAAGCCAGCCCGCCAGCCAACTGCGACACCTGAACTGAACTGAACGGGGGCTGGAGGTGGCTCTGACATACATACATTATATGCCATTATGCCATTATGCATGCAACATAACCAAGCGCGACCAAATAGTCATTGTGTGGTGCTTGAGCTCCTACTAATTGCTGTTGGTGCGGCACCTCGCCCGGCCTTGGAGGGTTGGCGGCGTGCATACGGCCAGCAATTTACCACTCACCAATAAAGCACATTAATGAAGTTATAAAAATGTTGTTTATTTGAATTTGCCGGCACTGTTTCAGAGCCGCAAGAATATTCTAGGCACGTTCGGGCAATCAACATAAATTATGAGTGAATTTAAAAGAAAGCCAGTCAGTCAGTCGTCTTTGCGAAAAGCGTGTGCAAGTGTGCATGGTGATGAACAGGACAGTTCATACGGCTGGCTGACACGCTGCGGGTACAGCCTTGGCTTGTAAGGGACCAAACCAATTTGCAAGTATTTTATCCCAAAGTGAGATTAAAAAAGGCGGAAGGGAATGGATGTTTTGCAGACAGCGATTTATGGCCGAGCTCAACAAAAACATATTCTACACAAATAGCCGCTACCCAATCATATCCACTGCTCTACGAAGCGTATTCAGATGGATTTGTCATTGTTTTGACCCAGCCAGAGTATCTGGCAACCAGTAAAATACACAAATTTAAATACTTACTATTGTATAGATGGCGCTTGCTATGGCCAAATTTTTGGCGTGCAACATGCGACAGCATCCGGTGGCTGTCAACGGACCATAAGGATACAGAATCACGGATTTCATTTTTTCCCCAGCTCCAGCAGCAACGGCAGCGGCAGTTACACAACTCTTATGCTTTGATTTCATTTTGTGGAGGGGTCCGACAGAGCTGACGATAGCAACGAGTATCGTTTTCAAAGAGGGCGCAGTGGAGGAACGAGTGATTGACGTAACACTTCGACATGACTCTTATGCTCCAGTAAATCATTATTTTACACAAACGCACATAGCAAATGGAGGTTGGTGCGTGTATGTGTCTGTGACTGCGTCCATGTTGCTACATCCATTGGTAAAACCAGCTATGCGACGGACATCGTTTTTTCTGTCTCCGGGTCCTGCTGTGCAAATCCTTTGATACTGGTATCTGTGTGCTGGCTTCCAAGTTAATTAAACAAGCGCGATGACTGCAAACAGAGAAAAGCAAATGGGGGAAAAAATAAATCAAACAGAAAATCGTAGATTCTAACGTTTAATTCACATTCATGTTAGCAATCCAAATCAATCACAAGCCAATCCATATGCTGGCATATGGAAAGCAATAACTGTTTGCGGAATACACTGATGACTGCATACAACAGGAAGTGTAGAATCGAGCAGAACAATCATGGGAACAAATAAACCGGACTCTGCCCTAACATTTCGAATCAGCAAGGCTGTTTTTGGCGGTAATTTCGAATCACTGTATTTTATCAAAATAATTCCTCAAAAAATTTAGATACACAGGAGTTCTCTCTTATATGGCCAGGCCGTAGGCATTTGATGAAAAGTAAACACAACTTCTGTAATTCCTCCTTGACTGGTTCCCAGAGTCAAGCAGGACCTGTAACGTGCTACAAAATCTTGTACAATGGGAAATTAATAACACCAAATGGAGCTCAATCTTTTGAATAGGTAAGATATTTTCGCCACAGAAGTCGATCACTGCTCTGGGGAGAATATTAATGTGGAATTTTCTGGATGTTCTACATGCCCCTTGTTGATATAATTTTATTGGAGAGCCACAAAGAATAGTCAACAAATTGCATGGAGAAACGGACGCACATTCACTCACACACACACACACACACTCGCTCACTTACCTTCTCAGCATTTTTCCAATAACAAGCAAAAAGTGATTGCAGAGCATATTCCCGAGCGTATGATTTATTCGATTTGGAAACCAAGACTGAAACAATCATACGCCCAGATGGGCCACAATCTTGCACACATGTACCCATACTCAACGTCGTCGTTCTCATTGTTGTAGTTGTTGTTGGGGCAATAGGAAAAATCGATGACACCACCATTTACGATGAGCAGACATCTAAGGGAGAATATCTCCTTTTTATTACGAGCGATTGAAATAAATGTCTAAAAAGATATATCACAGCATATACATTTGTATAGCCACATGCGGGGTGAGTGAGCATGTGGGTGTGTGTGTCCCTGAATACATACACACACACCCTATTGCTATCGAAATCAACGTGAATGGAGTTGTCAACTTGTCACTTCTACCATTGTGTGATAATAATGAGAGTAATTTGTGGTCATTGCTTTTATTGCAGATAATTTAAGAAAACAACAAACGGTATAGCAACAGCGGCAACAGCAACGCTAATAGCAGTGATACAGCTGAACAAGAAATCAACAATTACACAAAAGTTAACATGTCGACACAAATTGGTGCGACGACAAATGTCTCGTTTCCTTCGTTTGCTATTCGTACACCCGACAACTGAAATCGAATGTGCCGACGACACCTCCGGACGAAAACAACCAAACGGAAACCTTAAAACAAACAAAAGCAGCACCAAAACACGGCTGCATTAAAGGTTGTTGAAATGTTTGTCGGAGGAGAAAGAGCTTCTAAACGACAGCGATGGCATTAAAGACATTCAAAAACGCAAAGCCCTGGCAACGAGTTAAGACGCCAACAACCGACGGCGCTCCAAGAACTCAACACCCAAGGCAAACAGCCGGACACACATCGAGAAGACGGTGCCTGTAGATGGCAATGTTGCTCGACTCCTTTGGTTTTTTTTTTTTGCTGAAATGACAAAAGTTTAATTTTATTCAAAGACCGTTTTAATATTTCAGCAATTTGGCTTGTGACAAAGAGTCACGTTGTCCGACAAGAGCTTCGGGCGAATTTTTCATTATGGCCAAGTTAACTCATATTTCAAGAATTCCGTCCTCTAGCTAAGTTAGTTTTTTTTTGGACTCGATGAAAAAGTTGTTGATTTTCAAATCAAAAACAACAAAAAACAACAATGAAATAGAAAATAGTTTATTTAAGCATTGGCCAACATTTTGTGGTCACTCAGATCAAAGGAATACTTGTTTGTCATCTGCCTGGCCAGCAAAGGGAATAAAGTGGGAGTAGAGAGATCAAAAAAGAAAGAAACGAACTTGATATTTAATGTGTAGATAATACACGGCAGGTTTCCTTTAAAGCGGATTAAATGTTGCGTTGTTTTTCAACTCCACTCCCGAAGCTATTTAAGGTAGCCTTGGCAATAAAACACCGATAACAAAAGCTTATTAATTTGTCTCACCAAACGCTTTAGTTTTGTATACGCAATGGAGTATATAGTGGAAAATGCTTCGGGGTAAACGAGGTCTAATTGGAGGGCAAGGAATACAAACGAATGTCCTCAACTCTTCGACCCTTCTCCGTTCCTCAAAATATCAAAGTAATAAAATCAATAAATGTATAATTTCAATAGCTACAACTTGGAGCCAAAATCTGCCATACGAAAATATGAAAATCCGAAATAAATGATTCCAGACCCGGGAAAAGTAATGAGAAATCCCTGTTTATGAACATCTTCGAACTCGAATAGGGAATATACAGAATGGTTCATGATGTACGTTTTAAGCAGCGTTTCAACACTTCCAGTTGTTGAGGAATTTTAGATTTAATGGTTGTCCTTCTCTTGGAACACAAATTTAAAAGCACTTGAATTGTCTGAAAAACAGGTGTTAGGGGAATTTGATTTTAATTCAAACATATTTACAAACAGGCATATATACAGACTGACAGAATAGCTGATAAGCTTTGGATGGAGACTGAGATTCCAACAACAAAAATCTTTTTTTCAAATTTAATTTATTATTTGTATACATTTTGTTTTTTTTTTTTTTTTTTTTTTTTTTAACAGGAACAACAACCACATCCAAGTTCTGCTATTGTTGCCCTCCACACAATATTAAATACATTTATTCAGCTTTATTTATATCGACTTCTGTATCTGCAGCAAATAAATCATTTAATCCAACACGTTTGTTCGAAGTTCAACTAAAGATGAGGGGCAAACTTTTTGCGCTTTAGTCCCGGATGTTTATCTGTTTCAAATGTTTCATTTTTTGCCGTTTTTTGCTTCACTTGGCAAGTCTGAACTTTGCTTTCCAACATCAAAGCACACACTGATTTACTCCATGGCACTCCGGCTTAAAGTGGTCGGGGTAAATCTTTTCAGGGCAGATTATACGAAGGAGTGCCATGGGGGTGGGGGTGGTCGGTTGTTGGTGAGGAGATGTTTCTTAGAATCTTTTGTCCATGTTAAATATTATTATCGTTGTCTTTGTTGTAGTTGTCATTTGCGCTGTTGTTGTAGATTTTTGTTATTGTTGTCATACAGCTCAAATAAACGAAATGACTTTTCTTCTGTGGCAATTATGGCCACAATCTTGGCGTATTTACTTTCAACCACAGCACACACGCTCACTTGCCGCACCGAAGCATTTTGGATAAGTAAGCCAAAACAATAAGCCACAATAAGTTAAAGCCACAAACATTTGCAACGTTATCTGTTCGCATGCCGACATACACACACGCACGCACGCCCTCACGAAGGCACACATTGCCAGAGACATTTATGTTTGCCAAGACAAATACGCACATAATCACCCACAATCATAAGATTTGATCTGCTTCTCTCAGGGATGGATGGAGCAGATCTAGGCTTGAAGGTCTTGTCTGCAACAAAGTTGATTAAGTCCATAATTTTCCTAGCCGACGTCTCTGTTACTCGTTATATCTTCCTAAACTCGTTACGCAGCAGTCAGTCTCCCAAAAAATACCCCTAAACTTAAAGTAAATCCTGGAGTACAGTGTCCATTTGCAATTGAATGTTTGCCAAATATGAACGTATTTAATTTTGAAATCGTATCCGTCCATCGTCCATTGATCCATGTCTGTTTTTTGCTTAATGACATTAGTGCTCTGCAACAGAATCGAAAAATTAACCCCGCTCCCCGACAATACCACCCACAATCGCTGCGTATCTCAGAACTCAAAGAGATTTGCTCTTCAAAACCATAACTTTTTGGAGTTAAGTTCAGTGGCAAGTGAACGACCCTCTTCCACATACAAATGAATTTTGTCCATTAATTGTTACTTTCATAACGAACTGAGATGCGATCTGAACCATGCACACACACACACACACATACTCTACTCTATAACGTATATGTGCGTTTGCGTCTTTCAAGAAAATCTTGCGGAGTTTGTCAGATTTAACTGAAATGTGTGTGTGTGTGTGTGTATGTTCCTGCACATATTTAGTGAAGTTGTAATTGCTCGTCTAACGACTTTGTTTTTGTAGGTCGGAATTTATTTTATGGCCATGTACATAATTCGCTTCTACAGATTAATCGGCCGAAGCAGTATTACAGATGTACTCTTCAGCAAGGAATGCAGGATATATACGATTTGTCGTTTCGTTTGTAACACATCCAAAGAATAAATGTAGACTCCAATGAATTATATTTGCATGTGTGTGTGCATGTATTAGTAATTTCTGTCGCCGCATTTCAAAGCGAATCTGCTGCATTTTGTTACACATCTGTAACGCCAAACTTTCGGAAACTGTACGTTCATTAATTCAATAGTCCACCCTCAGGTGTCACACTGCTGTTGTGTTCGAGTATTTTGTTAGGACACAATTCAACGGTTTCGAGTTTTCCTCGTTTCGGAAAGAAAAACCCAGTTCGGCCGCTATTTACTCTGGCGTATGAGAGCGCACCAATACAAAGAGACTGCCGCACGGTTTAAAAAACCCCCATTGAAGTCAGTTCCGACCGCGGAGGGATGATACCTCCAGCCAAACCAACGTTACGAGACAGCTTTGAGCCTTGTTGTCCAGTCCTAAAAACGCTGGTTGGTGGTTAATGGAAGGTTGAATCCGCAATTTAAAAATAATATGAAATATGATGATATTAAATGTGTTATGATCCGTTGTTATTGTTGTTGTTTGTTCTTTGCACCTTTATCATGAAACCAAACAAAAAAGGACACCCAACAACGAAACCAAAAACAAAACGAAAAAAAGATGGGAAATTGGTGGGGGAGGAAACAAAACAAATATAACATTAAAATCCTATTACTTAGACACACCTTCATCGCATTGCCGATAAGCGGATTGCAAAGTCTGCCTCAACGCCCGGAGGCAGCAGAGGAAAGTATTCTATAATTTATGGCTGAAACATATGTCCTCCAGCCATTCTAGGCTTGTTTTTTTGCTTCTTCTTTCAAAACAGATGGAAGAAGTAGAAGAAACAAAAAATTCTAATATTATTTCAGAACCACATTTTAGCCTGGCAGGGATTTTGTAAAGCAGCCGAAAGACGAAAAGTGCGAGTAAACATTAACCGCCATGCACCAAATGATGTTCTCGATGCTGCGGTAGGTGTTTCCATGGGTAGAGCTCAGTTTTGCCTGACCGAATACGAAACGAAACCACTCCTGCCTTAGTTTCCACTCCATGGAAAATGCGTATCAAATGTCACATTCATGTTCACGGCTAAGCCCACGAAATGATGTGATCCTTGCGCCTCCGAAGGCAGGCTGGCAAATTTAGTCGCCATTACAATCCGCTTCGATAGATGCAAAGTGAGGCTGTGATTACGACGACAGTCGTAACAGAAATTTGCCAGTGTTCCATGATGATATGCCAACACCATTCCCCGGCCGATTATCAAGGTCTAATAAGTGTAAGCCCCGTCGGCAAATACAAATATACATTCAAAACAGAGATAATTGAAATTATGAACACCCCGTGTCTTCCGAGTTCCAAAATGTCGTTATGGCCTCTCCATGAGTAAAAGCAACAGTACGGCTTAGCACAGCTTAGGTAACGACAGTTCATTTCGACTGTAAAACCTGAAAACGCATTCAAAGCTTGGGAATCAGTGTTGAATGGCGAACAATGGATCCCCAGTGACCTCAACACAAATGCCAGGACTCAATCGGCAAACTGGTCTGTCAGCTAGATTCAGCTAGATTCCTTTACAAAATGGAAAACTTGACATCGCAGTTTTCCATTTCGTCAACAGATTCCGATTTATCTGCATGGCTTTGGAATGAAAGGGTTTTTTGTTGAGCACTTCATGTCTTTACTTGAAGATAATGTGCCGCATTCTGATGATGACGATTACGCCAGGAGATTTGTTAAATTTTACGGGAACAGCGGCAATGTGGGGCACGTAACGGTATTTGCATTTGTGTTTGTGTAGGCCCTTCCTCCTCCTTCTCCTCCTCCACGGAATTCAAGTTGCCTAAAGCTTTTTTATGTTATTAAAATACCTACATGCATGGTTTTGAATGAACAAAACATATACAGATACGCAGATTCACATGTCTGTAATAATGTGAGCACATATGTACGAACATACACATACACAACAACACGCAAACCCACACACACACACAGGCACACAGCAAACAAGCATTTGCTTTCACGGATTGTGTTGAGCATCTAGAAATTTTAAATTTGTAGGATTTCCTTTAGCCCCGCAACAATCATCACTTGCAGCGTGTCTGTTTCATGGCTTTAAGCGTTATTATGCTTAAATCCAAATACACACCAACAACAACAACAACCATAAGCACAGCATAAAAACTAGATTTTACAGTTAAAGGATTCCCAACAAATTCCTTGCGTTTACAACGGAAGAGCTTGTGATTCCATGCCTGCCGACATTAAAGCAGCCGATGCCCGGATTTCAGTGGAGGTACTCGGCATAATATTAGCAATTCAAACTCCAAATTAAAACTAAACTACGTGTGAGAAACATCTATGCTCTCAGACTCGAGCCAAACTAGTCGTCTATAGAAGAAGAGGTTCCCCTCAGCCGTTTCCAAAAGCAACGAATCTACGATGAACACGTCTTCGCTAAAGACGGAACATAAACTTTTGCATGTCAACGTGACTCCCGTCTTCTGTTTAAGTTTGGATATCGCTTTCAAACCAAGCGTCTTTTTATTCGATTTCATATTCTTCGCTTTAAACGAACAACTTTGTTAACACAGCCAACGTAGAAATTTCCTTTTTTTGCCAAAAGCTAGCTGACGTTAATGTGTGTGTGTGTGTGTTTCTGTGTGAGCAATTCATGATAGTTTCGATTCTGGCATCTGCTGCCTCCCTGTCTGCCCGCTCCCAATGTTCTCCACTACGAATATCAGTTGCTTTTTCCGGTGCAATTCAACTATTCTAATTAAATGAGAGCAGAATAAATGGCCAACAAGACTTCACCAGATTGCCACGTCGAAGTAATAAACAAGCGGATAACAACTAAATCGACACTTGAACGAACGTTGCAAAGGACGGACAGAGTGCACAGCCAGAGATGGTATTCGAGAAGAATGCTGACAACAATGAGGTGTAAAAGTCGCATATTACTCAGTAGGTGGTTGACTATGACGATATCTAATTCTAGCACTTCCGAAATTTTTGAGTCTAGATGCGTATGTATGTCTAATATGCTATAGTTTACGACAAACCATCTCTGGACGTTATTGAAGAGTCAATTGGATAAAGTTTATAAATCAATTTTTAATCTCTTGCCAAGCAACAGCTGCAACAAAAACAAGTGGGCCAGTAGCGAACGGCAGCTGCATCTGTTTCGTTGTAGCTGCAGCTAGAGTTCGGTTCACAAGATTTTCTCTTGAAACTTTGTTGTCGATTTAAACTTCTTCTAATGGCAACTTTTGCGAATACTAACGGCTTACGTGGTGGGGTAAATTTCAAACTACATTTCCTGTGCAAGGTTGTCGGTCAGCTTTGTTTTTAGTTCAGTCTTAATTATTGTCCCGGCACATGGCCCGAAGCCGCCCCTCTGCAGCTGGAGTGACGTCGGCTCTCCACCACCCTATCGCATTTCGGAGGCATTTAACATAATCTGAGAATGAGGACAAGTTATCCGGAACACAGCAAGGACAAAAATTACGATGGAGGTAAAGGTAGAGGAAGAGGACATTTACATTTTTTCAAATGGAATATTTAGTTGTAATTAAGCCAACAACAACAGCAAGGATGACTATGTAAATCAAATTCACCTTTTCCGAATAAAATGGCGAACAATAACGTTAAAAAGGAATTTACATAAACATTTTGCTTCCGTTTGATTGTTAGAGGGTTTACGACGGCCATAACAATCAGATGATATGAATTTCATGACCCGCTTGCTGCCAGCAGTCGCCTCAACGGCAGTCTGAACGACAGCCGAGCGGAGGACAATCTGCGATAGCATTCTCATCTCAGATCCATTTAGTGCCCAATAAATTTGCATATTTTATTAAATGCCCACAAAGAAAAGATATTCAATCAATGGAGAGCTTCGTCAGAGTCAGTCCGTCATGTGGCTGCTGTAATCGCAGGGGATCTGTACCTCCGGCGAGTTGGACAGACAAGACAAGGCAACTTGACAATTCAACAACATTGTGAAAATAAAACTTTGTCCCACCACAAAGCAGCAGAGGATCCCAGCAAATTGCTAACACACCTACACACAGAGAGTCACACGACCACGTGCGGAATGTCCGGGTGGCTGCCTCGACTGGCAATCTGACTGACACGCCACATTGAGCAAAACAAAACGAAACGAAACATTCAAATATTTGTAAATGAACGCCCCGACGAGACCCCCGGTGCGAGCAACAATAGCAAATGGATGGTGAAAGGAAACAAATAAACAGTAAATCATTTACGAAAAACACACTCCCGTTCCGAACGAAGACATTCGGATGTAACGACATCAATATCAACGACAAATTGTCCTCCGACAATTGTCCTGCCCATGTCCCACTGATGAATGCCTTCACGTTCCCCTTAGATGGTACTTGGTTCACTTTGTTAAGATCTGACCCATCTTCGCATTAGTACTTGCTAAGAACTCGGAACTTAAAAGTGCTTCCAAGCCCATGTTGCAGCAATGAAGTGGCGCACAACCCAGTTTACCTATCTTAAGCCTACATTCATTGAAACTACCTGGGTCCTTCTATACAATCGGCTCTGCCTCCCTCCTCCCCTCCCCCTTTCAATATGAATAAGTGATACTTAATCCTATCAACTCGACACAACCAAACAACAATTATTCCCCCTCTAATGGCAAACATACATAGATATCTACATACCAATGGCTTTCCAATCGGAGTACATACATCGGGTTGTTTATGTGAAACGACATGTGGGGACTGGTCATTGCCACATTCGTGTGCAACATTCAACGACGGGGTTGCCTTCGTATCTGTCGGAATGTACCTTCAACAAATGTTATTCTACCGCTCTGGGTAGAACCTAAATGTGTGTGGACGGACCAATTCCGCATTCATATGGTTTAAATGGTTATGACAAAACAACGTTTTGTCTAATTATGTTCCTGTGTTTATGCGGAACAATGTTTCAGTCTATGAACAATGTGTCTCCTTCCTACCCATTGTCCACCCCCAATCTAACTTCTCTCATTGTACCTCTTCGCAATGCCTCGTAACTGGTGTTTATAGGTAAATATTTAAGATACCTCCAAGTCATTTGCTTGTTGCATGAAACTGAAACAAAACATCAAACGAGATTCCGGTCAATAGTGGCTGAGGGCTATTTAGGACGCATCGCTGTAAGCCAAATCATCATTTTATGACATAGACGTCTGCTCTCGAATGATTTATTTTGATGGACGCCCTTGGGGCAATGCTCACCTAAGCAAATTGTAGTGGATGGAAATGGTGTTTTATTGGAGAGATGAAAAGTTAAGTGCCTCGAAGGGACAGAAGCACAAAAGACCAATTCGATTTCTTCCAGGAAACGAGCATAACTTTCAGAATACCCACATCTCTCTCGAATAGAGCAGAATATAAATTAGTAATTAAATGCAAAGTGGATAAGGATATACAGACAAACAACACTATTTTGCCGATTTGAAAGTGATCTAAGTCCGTTGTTCCCTGATTGTTCTAGGCCAAAACTGTGGCCAATCACAGAAACAACTTCGTTTTTGGGTATAAAGACATTAATTAAATTTCAATAAATACATCTCAGAAAGAGAGAGAGAGGGAGATGAGTATAAAAAATTGTGTGTACTAACATGAATATATTTAACAAACAGAAACGTTGACAGACATACACACATACTTGGGTGCCATGTTGGCTGGGTGAAAGAACGATTTTCGCAACGACTTGTTCGATTGAGTCCCGCTTCAATAAGACATAATTACTCGAAACGAGAATCATTATTTTAGGTTCTTCGCTGGAAATCCCATTAAAGTAAGAAATTCAATACATTTCTCTCTCTCTCTCTCTCTCTGTAAGGTTTTTTTTTTACCTTTGCGTTTTTTTTTTTTTTTTTGGCTCAGCAAAATAACTTGCACACCTACAACTTGGAAATGATACAGATATGCTTTCCACAAATGCAACAAATTTGAATTTGTGTTTAGGTCGCGATTAAGTGCAAAACTCGAAAGGTATACCATTCTATTTTAAATACATTTATAAGAATTTTTATGGGTTGTCTGGCCTACTTTAAGTGGTGACACTTCAACATGTCTCTCTCCGCTCTATATTTAGGATTGTTTTCTTTCGAATGCTTTAAATGACCAATGTATGCGTCTCCTTAAGGTGCAAGTACATAAAGAGCCGTTTTTCACCATTTACTTATACTTGTTTACTTTACAAAGAAGCCAGTCAAAAAGGCATTTTATCTACCTACAACTTTGGTCGCGTTTGGGCACGTTTTAATATCTTTCCTTTATAGTTCATTTTGTTAGACCTTACTTTAAGAAAAGTAAAGGATAAAATTGACATTATCGGGTTTAAAATAAATACATTTTTTCAGAGACATTGCAGTAAAATGAGTAATCATTTGTAAATGCAACTGCTAGTCACTGAATTTTTTTCACAATGGTATCTTCATTTTAGTTTAATGGGAATAAAGACAAGTTAAAAAGTATCAGTCGGTTTTGCCGACAGATGTATACCCTCAGCCAATGTTCGATTATTTAAATATATTTTGACTTTTGCTATGATTACTTAAATTGTTAGCTCCTATGGAGTAGGTTCCGAAGGAATGGGCGAACATTGTCCATTTCGTTTCGGACCTAAATAAATATGATATGAATATTGCGACGTGCCAGGTTTGGACTATATTGGTTACTTCCTTCACTTTACATGAGATATGTTATAATAGATAGATTAAGTCGACCGAAGTATTCCATTTTCATACTTCATTTAATGCAGATACAAATATTGATATGGGCAAAATTACAAGAAAATCGAACATTCATTTCCAATTTTATGCGAATTCATAAATTCTCAATCTCAGGTTTCTGGTGGAGAGAAAAAATAAAATATAGCAAGTGGTAAAGAATCGCTGGCTCGTTTCGCAAGTTTTTACGGATAAAAGACTGGAAATTGAGACCCTTTGTCGGTGAAGTACCAGAACCGTACTACTGGTTTCAAATTCACATCGCGACTGCTCACTTCATGCCTGATGACTTGTTACAAATGTCTTAAAATTGGACCGAGTTCAAGAAAATGAACTTTTGACTTTTGAGAGAAAAGATATATCTGTAGTGGAATTCTCCAAGTTATTTTCTGAGCTACCATCAAATATCGGTAGAGTAAATGCACAAAATTATAAATGAATAGTCTTTTTCAAGGTTGACACCACAGTTGCTTTCGACTTTGTTGCAGCCAAGCGTTCAACGCGTCGGACTGGACTAAAAGATACTATTGACTCAGAAAGACAAAAAAAAATTGAGTACAGAGGTTACATTGTCGTAGTCCCTAAATGTTCACGCTTTCGGATGTGTCCTCGATATTGGCATATAGCCCATTGTTTCGGTGAGATTTTCGTACAAAAATTCTGTTTCTATCTCTACAATTTCACAAGACAGGAATCATTGGTACGTTCTCAAGATCCATACTTGTTGTTTTGATATATTTCTTAGACGAACCGTGTCAAATTTATCCGAATCATTGGCAAATTCACAAAACTGGCCTTAAAAAAGTTTTTGTTTTTTGTACCAACGACTTTGTCATCTTGAAAATAAGTGAGCCAAACAAAGTTTGCATCGACAGTTTTTTTTTCTTCTGGTTTGTAAAATTTGGTAGGGAACAGGAACAGCACTCGAGGAAACTGCACTTTGCTTAAGGAGAAGTTTTATTTGCCGTGGTTTCGCCTCCTACCTCACTGTTGCTGAACCAGAACGAATGGTCCACAAGAAAAAATTGAAAAGTTATATTTAAAACTCTGTCTGTGCGGTCCACCACATCAGTGCCGTTGTCAACTTGGGCCAATGATATTTCCGAGCTGCAATTGCCAGCTGATGGCAAATGGCGAACAAAAAGCACAAAGTAAGTGGATACCGGACACTTGCACAAAAGTCGAGTGGTGGTAATGAAATCATCATCTCCTCTCAAATGGCGACGGGAAGTAACAACAGCCAAACGATGAATTTATTTATTTTGCGATCATCGTTCTCGGCCGAGGAACTCTGTGTCGGAAAACTCTGGCCTGGCATTGACAGCTTCCTGGCAATTTTGCAGAGCTAATCGCATTTTAATCATCTACCAGGACTTTTAATGACTGTTTTGTGGCTGATGGCACAGAAAGGATGATGACGGTGTTGTCTTAGCCGCCCCAGATTCTTGACGGGCCCTCTTGGCTGTCTAATGAAATTATGATGGCAGCGATTTCAATGATTCATTACATAACTGTTGATTGCTCCATCAGGGCGAGATGAGTACTTAAGTGTATCTGCTGTGACAGCAATGATTAATTGCACATTTGGCTTGAGCGTATGTGTGCTGCTATTGTTTTTCTTTTCTGTGTGTGTGAATTCCGTTGCATTTGAATCGGCTTCTTTATGGCATTCTCTTGATTGTATGTAAAAAAGCAAACACCCGTTGCAAGAGGGCGAACCACGCCAAACCGTACATACATAGCCCTCCATTGAGCCAAATGCGGCCTCCGTATGACGTTATTCGCGGTGTTATGGGCGAGTAATGACAAGGTTACTTCATAAATATTGTAGACAATAAAAACTATGCGTGTGTATATGTTTCGTGACTAACCGTGCACGGGAGCACGGTGTTGACATTAAAAATTCGAAATTCGAAACCACTTAGGTAAATGTGCAAGCCCACATCGCCCTGTAAAATCACTGGGTTGAAAGAACAGGCGACCAAGGTGCGAGAGGCGCCTCATTACCCGCAGTCAAAACAGAATAACTGACAACAAGCTCTACTGTTGCTTCAATAGCTAAGAAGAAGAAGAAGTGGGTTATGGCTCCCTAAATGCACCTCTTACAGGATACGGGGTTTCCCATTGTTTTGGTGGTCGGAAAATAGTTTAGAGTCTCGAAAACAGCTGCCAAAAACAAAAACGCCGGTTCATTTTGTTTTGTTGGCGAACAGGGGGTCGTATACTTATTAACAAAACAATACGCAGGTGGGACGTGGTAGCACAGGGCGTACGATTTGTACGTTGTTTTGTTTCCATTTCAATGACACAACTTACACTTAGGTTAATTATTCACATGCAATGTCTTCATTCCACTCTGCAATTGTTTGTCGTTTTTTTTTTTGGCAGTGCCTTTTTGCCATCGGCGAGTGTTATTTCTTCACGAGTCTTTAATACCATGTATGGAACAGTTGTCGATGAGACTCATGTTTCTTTTTTTTTTTGCCTTGGCGAACTTAAACTTACACAGTCACAAGGAAAACAACACGCAAGAATTAAGTAGGTGTATTAGTGTGTGTGTGTGTTCACGTGTTACCAACAACGCGCTTCACTCCGTTTTGGAAAAGATGTCGTTCGAAACAAATGCCGTAGTGGACTACACGCTGTGGCACCAGTGAAAGGACATTTTATACGAGTTGATAGCAGCGTGGCAAAAATAAACCACTCCGAGCGAAAATGAGAGACAGAGCGTAGAGACTTCAACGACAGTCTGAATGAATGTCAAGAGAATGATTCTCTTAAATGGTTCTCTTGGACTTTCGACTATTTTCGTTTTCCTTTTTTGCCCGAGTTACTTACACTTAAACTCAACGTTCGGCGGTTTATCTTCGGCTTGTGCACAACTTAACCGGGCTTTGCGTAATTTGACCTGACCGTTATCTAAACGAACATTGATTTGGCCATTTTCCCGTGAAAACAAACCCGCTGTGGACAATCACTTTAATTGGATCACTTTGTACTCTTCACAGCAATACATGAATGAATAAATTCTGCGATAAATAAAAATAATATCCTGTTTAACGACACCAATGTGCAGACATGGATCGTTTGGAAGACGATTGGAGCATCTCAAAGAAGAACGTTTCTATTCGGAATAAAGGTGTAGAAATATATGAAGGTGGATTGAAGATAACGCCGCATACAGGACAATAGGCTCTAGGAAGACTAGGAGGACAATAGGTTCAAGGAGGGCAATAGATCCTCAAAATGAAGTTAAAGGTGTTTTATTCTAAGTTAACACAGACAGTAAAACAATTCATAAACTAAGAGAATCTTAATACAGGGTAAGATGAAAAAACTGCAACCAACTTCAGACTGCTGTCATTTCTAAGCCACTCGTCCGACAGCTGTTAAAATTATTCCAGTGACAGCTCATTATATTGTTTACAAGCGTACAAGAGCATTTTGGTGAGAATTTTCCAGAAAAAAAAACGTTATTTCTTTATATTTGACTGGAAAACCACAAGTGGCTTTCGTTAGAGCACTCCAGCATTTAAATGTGAATAAATCTTTTGTGTCTCATACCATCGCTCGTTACTGTGATACTGGTAGCGTAGACCGACTTCAAGGAAGTGGACGGAAGAAAACAGCAACATCAGCAGAAATGGTTCGAAAAGTAAAGAAGCGACTTGATCGAAAACCGTGTCGCATTGGCCGAAAAATGGCTCGGGAGCTGAACATATCGCAATATTCCATTCGGCAAATATTGAAAAACGAGCTCGGGGTAAAGCCATTGAAATTCTAAAAAGTGCAAGAACTTACACCGCAACAGAAAGAACATAGACTCAAATAAGCTAAAGAGTTGTTTCGCTTGGCCGAAAGTGGTGGACGGCCGAATTTGGTTTTCTCCGATGAGAAAACATTCGTTGTCCAGCAGTTTGTAAACAAACAAACAAATGATCGTGTTTACTTGCAAAGAGGTCAGATGAAAGTGTGCACCACCAGAACTCAAGCGCCGGCCATGGTGATGGTGTGGGCAGCCACAACAGCCGATGATAGCTCTCCGCTCGTACTAATCGACCGTGGCATCAGAATAAATACCGAATATTATCGCGAAAATATTCTGGACGGTGTATTAAAGCCTTGGGCACCCAAACATTTTTGCCGCAGACCTTGGACATGTCAACAGGACTCAGCACCATCGCACTCAACATGCGCCTCCCAAAATGGTTACAAAATGAGGTTCCTCGCTTCATTTCCAGCGCACAATGGCCACCAAAATCTCCGGATACCAATCCGTTGAACTATTGTCTCTGGAGTATTTTGGAAAGCAAGGTGGGCACCAAAAAATTCCAAAGTGTCGATCACCTCAAGCAAGCGCTTCGCCGGGAATGGGCCAAAATACCGCAGAGCAACATTCGGGCAGCGTGTGACGTTTTATTTGGTCGTTTGAAGGTCAAAGGTGTCCTATTCGAACAAATCTAAACTTATTCTTAAATTTGATGCTATTTCCGACATTTTTTGCTTTGATTCAATAAAATTTAAAGAAAAATGTAAAAATTATGGCGTTTAACTTTGTTGCAGTTTTTTTATCTCACCCTGTATTTCATATGCCCAAGCACATGTTCTCTTGCTCGACGACCTCGAATGACAAAAAATACTGACGGGAATTATTTCCTCGCTACAATAAAGCAATCGAACTTTTAAATATTTCCGATCATAGCACGCTTATAACAAATGCCCAAAAGCAGCAAAGGAACTCCATCTGGTATTTCGCATAATTAAATTGGCGGATTTAAATTGTATTCTCACACGTTCGCAGCCACCACGCAAACTGACATTTTGTCCGGACTTTGCCGCTTCGATTGGCCTGTCTACCTGCCTGCATTCGTATTTTTAGACATCAATTAAACGGACAAACAACACTGAACATCGGATCGAAGGTTGCCGCATTCGATGCATTCCCGGCAACTATGAAAGTGTCCGTGCAGACACCACTAATGACAGCATACAACGACAACAACGACGATATTGCCAATAATATCCGCGAGGTGCATTCGACGGAAAATGCGTCCTTTCACCTGCTTGTCCTAATAGCCATCGAACATAGTTGGCTTCGGCATGGCTCTGAAATAGCAACACCGAGAACACGCAACAACCCTTCAAGGATGCCCACTACGTCAGCTTGTGTATGTTGTTGTATTGCGGATGTTGTTGTAAAATCTAAACTAGTTAACCAGCTATTAAATGGCATTTAAAATGCCATGCTCTGCCATGCTTTGTGTGCCGCATGTGAGTGCCAGTGATTGAACAAGCGCGAATAGGAAATCAAGCACGAACCTGTAAATGTCCAAACTTGATAAGTTTGTTCAAAGTTTTCCCATTTTATTGCACTGAAATCCATACACACATTGGCAGATAGACTTCAACATGCCGGCTGATTGAAAATTTGTTAAAAGGTTTTTATACCCTTCACAACAGCGTCAAAGTTTATTAAATAATCAGATTAGACACCATCACTTGGGTTCCGTTACATGACAAGGTCGATATAACAATTAAAGGACTTCAATAATAGTCATGGGTACATGGCTATAGTCTATCACTGGTTCTACTTCAACTAACATCGATTTGGGCGAAATTCGACCCACGTAACACAATATTGTTTCCTTCTTTGGTCATCAGTGCCGTGTTTTCATATTTTATTTTTTTATTTATGAATATAAAAGAACTTTTCATTTCGTTTCATTTTTCATTTCATTTCATTTCATTTATTTACCTTACAAAGAAATATAAATAAGCCCACAGGGCTACAATACCCTAATATAATACAAATTCAATGATTAATTCAAACTTAACAAATAACATATTAAACCTAATAATTTATCTTAAAAATTCACGAGAAACTCGAACCCTACACCTCGATTCACCATCACCAACTAAACAATAGTCTGGTAGAGCAGTGGAAAAATGTAGCAGAAACGAGCTAAAAATAAGACAGAAGTATTTTATTACTCACTAAACAGAGTATAAATAGTAAATTACATTATAACACCCTAAATTAAATTATAACAGCCCAACAAAAAGAAAAACCCATAATAAACCGACGCAACCTCTACAAAAACATAGTCTATATATTTAGGCGAAGGTACTCAATTACTTTAAACCTAAACGGATAATTGGTATAGGCAAAAGTACGTAAGGCCAAAGGAAGATGATTCCGCAATCTCACCGCCCTAACCACAAAGGATCTCTCACCAATGGAGGAAGAAAACCTTGGACACAACAATTGAGGATTTCGAGATGATCTACAAAACACAAAGTTTCACGAAGAGGTGAGTCAAAATTGCACATAACACTGTAATGAAATTGAAGAATACGAAGATCAACGTAGCTGCTAAATGGCAATCCCAGGAGATCATTAACAAAACAAGAAAAGTGATCACCGCGACGCAAGCCATACATGTAACGAACAATCGAATTTACTGCCCTACGGATACGTTGCATTTGAGAAGAAGTAGTGCCGGAGACTACCTCCAGACAATAATTTACCTGTGACAACAGCATGAAAAGGCAAATACGCGTTAAGACAATACAGCCTCCGCAGCTGAAATCTTATGCGACAAAACAAGGTATCAATGTGTGTCTTAAAGTCTAACTTCCGATCAATTATAATACCAAGACATTTCATTTCATCAACAAATTCCACTAACGAACTGGGCTTATAATTTGTTCTTTAGTTTTTTTTTGGAAATACAGGGCAAGTTACAGCCAAATTGGTTGAAGAACTTAAAACCAGACTGAACTGCATTTGGGGACTAACTAAAACATGGACACATATTGATTTCGGTTTGCAAAACTATTTATTAATGAGGCTCGTTTTTGACCTCCTCCAATGAGATGTCCCATGAGGCGGACAAATTTCAAATGAAGATTTTAGCAAGAGAAAATATGGATCATATTTAAGACATAATGTTTACAACAAAAACACATTACCTTAGAATTGTGTAAACGTTGAGCATTTTAATACAGCGGAGTGGTATCTGTGGACAAATGCTAGATGCTTTGCTGGCCATCGATGGTTCTTAAAACTAACGATTTCAATCATTTTCGATTTCAATTTACGACTCTTTTTTTCCTGAAATGGCCAGTTTGGGACACTTAAAAGTACACACGGTATCTTTATATACACATGTTCACATGTGTGTCTGGACGAATAAACTACGCAATATGTAGATATGTGCATGCATGTACATACTAGGAGATATACATCAACCGTCGGACACAGCTGTATTTGCCACGCTAACCTAAGTAACAATGTAAACACTCAACAAAGATTTCTGTTTTCTTTTCGGATTTATGCATTTCCATTGAATGTGGGTTCCCGTTCCATTGAATGTGGGTTCGAACAAAAGGAAAAGGAAGACGGTGCCTTTTCCCTGATTCGTTCCATGAAACACGTATGAAAGCTTCCAACCGCAATCGTTTTGAAAGCTGTCGTCAAGAGCAACAAAAGACAATGCGATTGTTGTGCTAGCACAGAAATCGAACTGGGGTGTCGTTTCCAGCCAATGGCCGATGAAAGTGTGCTGGCGACCATCAAAACTTTTCGAGATGTGTATGCTTTTCAAAGTAGAATGGTTAACACTAGGCCAGATAAAGAAAATAATTTCCTTGGAACCTTTTGACCCAAATATTTAATGTCATGCTACACACATGCATATATGTGCTGATTTGCAAGAACCTCTGAAGAATGGCGTCGACGTCTCTGGTACTAATGGAGTTCAACATGGTTTAAGTTACCCAGAGGATAATGTATAAATCCAAATAATTGCCTAAAAAAAGAGATGGGAAAAGAACACAGTGAGCGCATAAAGAGCACGTTCTTTGGATTTCATGCATACTCGGCAGTAATTTTGTCGGCAATTTACATACGATTACTGAAGAACCTACAACTCAATAATTTGCCCAATATTTTCTTCTTTGCACACCTGCATGGTGGTCGGCTGCAAGGCTGTAAATTGGTGTTGCCCAAAATCTTTGGTGTATAAGTAGTGGTAGGAGAGTCTTTCCTTTTCACTAAACGAGGAGGATTATAACTGCTTCAAATTGTTGTATTGAATTCAGTAGTTTATTAGTAGCGAATTGAAGATTGTTTTGAGATTCGATTCTAAAATGAATTGAAATGTGAACATAGGCAAAAAAAAAAACAAACAAGTTCCAACCCTGACGCAAAACGGCAAGAGAGCGAGAGCGTCTAAATGTTCAAGAATACGATCAGCCAGTCAATGCTCCAACCGACAATCATGTTCATACCATGATCGCACTCTCTCAACAACACAGCCGGCCGTCATCTGCTGTCTTCAGTACCACAACACATCAGTTGCATTTGGTTTCTCGTTGGAAGTGGTCGCCGTACGCCGATTTCTTTTTGTACCCCGAGAGTCTTGCGAAACGTGGGCGCGTTAATAAATTCAAAACAAACAACATCAAAAAACAAACACCAGAAAATCTCAGGAGAGCATGAG
Organism: Musca domestica; assembly: GCF_030504385.1. Taxonomy (NCBI): domain Eukaryota; kingdom Metazoa; phylum Arthropoda; class Insecta; order Diptera; family Muscidae; genus Musca; species Musca domestica. Next base: position 982,212 of record NW_026712232.1, read on the forward strand.
CTCCCCAAATTGGACGGGTAAATACAAAAACCTCAGAAATCTGCAATTACGTTGAAAGCAGCTAGTCAACGCCAGTATAACAAACGCGTTTTTGTCTTCTCCGATTTTCAAGAAAACACTGGTGACCCAAATGAAAACTGGTTTATGTTTACAACAGAGCATAGAGCGTTGTCGGTAGCGTTGGCTTGAGCAAAGTTATGTAATGCTAGGCAGACAAATCCAAGTTTCCATTTTTCCAAAGCCTCGATATGTACATCGTGTTAGCCCAAATGTGAAAACGATGTTGTCAAACGCAACACTGGCATACTGAAGCTGAACGAACAACACCCGTTGCCGTGTCCCAAGCCACAGCTTCTTGTTCAGCTTTTCCATTGTCATAGCAACGATGACAAATGTCTTCAATGTAGCAATTGCGAACCTGACGTTTGCATTCTCTCGATTTTGCCAAAAATATTTCACATTGACGAAAATAAAGCACTTGCACACCAATGGACTCACACACAAACACACACACACACCGACACATAGATTGAGATTTACAAATAGCCATTGGCCATGCACCCCCTGAGACGTGCCAACAAGTTTGGTCTCTGTCTGTCGCATACGTCATAATGTTGTACGTAATATGTGAACTATGTGAACATACGTATGTATGTTTGTGCCAACAAAACGAATAACCACACGCGTATGTCTGTCGGAATGCTAATACTAGAGCCGGTAGCATACAAACAAATATAGGTACCTATGTACGTTCAAACGTGCATGCGGAAATAACGCCTAGTTGTCATCTGAAAATCGTCAGCCAACATTTGAGTGAGCCTTTAAGATGTTGTGCCAGTAAAGTACCTAGGATGTGAATGACGAAGTACCGAGCAACTATTATAGGCATGTGAAAATAGATACGACCCTTCAATTGGACGTCCAAACAATCAAGGTATCAATTTGTCGAGGCAAACATCTATTAACATTCGTACGGGGTGGATATAAAAAACTATTCTGAACGGTGGTCTGGGCGAGTTGCGTGAGTCTCAGAACGTGCTGCACGCTTAAAGTTAAAGACACGCCTTGAAATAATGACAATAAAAAAGCATGGATACACCTATATTGGGTACACGGATTAACTTCTATGATTAAGTGAGACTAGAGGCAAGTTACAACCATCCCAGTTCCTGACGTGAATTGGGTGTTTAATACGCGTTAACACGCCTGTTGTACTTTAAATAGTTCCACAAACATTCTTAAATAGATGACCAACCAAAATATGGCTAAGATATGTCGACATGCGCTTCTCTTGGGCTTCTTGACTCGCTTCTGAAATGCCCTTTTGATTCCCAGAAATTTTCCATTATCTGTAAAAGCTCGAATCTGACTGATATGGGGCAGTATTATGAGAATTTACAGAATTCGTTAACATACTTATTTCAGCATTTTTCTAACCTAGGGCTCCTGCTGTACGATGTACCGTACAAAAATACTGACCTTCCCCATCATGGTAACATTTTGTGTACGGTCATATTACCCCCAAATAAAATCGAAAGAGAATTCAAGACAAAGCGCCGAGAATAGTTTATTGCCTTCCCGGGATCAACTCAATCCTTGTCTTGCATAAAAATCTCTCCAACGGTACATTATCTTTACATGGCTTACCAGATAGGTTGAACTGCAAGGCATGTTTCAATTTGTGAGATTCCAATGCATCATCTTGTGGATGTCTTTCGTTCGAGTGGCTGTTGATTGCTAACCACTCCGGCCACATAATTACCCATCGAAGTGTGTGTGCGTGTGTGATCCTTGGGCTTTTATTGTTCGGTGTCCATTTTGTCCAATTAAAAGGGTTTTTCGCTTCCCTGGTATCACTGGCCAATTGCGATTAAAATGTAAACCGATCTGCACGTGACAAAAAAACAATGTTTCCTAACAAGGCCCGCCCCATGCCCATTAGAGTTCTTTTTGTTAAATATCTGATAATCAATGAAATCAAACGGCAGTTCTTGTCAGAAACAATTTGTTGTTTTTGGCTTTCCAATTTCTTTCTGTTGGTGGGTGGTGGTTGTAGACACTTTGGAGTTAAATAGCACCAAAATATATCCAACAGCTTGTTAGCCAAAGTGGTCCTTCAGTTTATGGTCTACATGCGTTACAAATTAATTCCCTTGCAAGGTTAAACCAGGCTTATTACTGTGCTCTATTTTATCTTCGTAATTGAGTGTTGTTTGGCATTCACAGACATACATTTGGCTTGTCGCGCCGACGAATACACGTACGTACTGGGAGGCAATCGTGAACAGACGTGTTAAAATACGCAACTCATATCGAAAGAGTTCCCCAATTTAATGAGCCGTGCTGAGTTAAGTTATCTCATCTGCTGTCAAACCACAACAGCAATGCCAAACCAAGCCAAGGTCGCATCTTCGTCTACGGGAATTTGTTGTTGATGCGCAGTAATTAAACTGCAACCTCCAGAGCGGCGTTTTATGGACCATCGCTTCAACATTGCCATACACAAACCGGTTTCAACAGATTTTGTTGTTGCTTTCAGATGAACCGCTTGTCCATATTTTTATTTCTTTTGACGGCCGGAATGGAATTTCGATGGCACTGACAAGAAGACTGCAAACCGATTGTAAAATAATCGAAGAAGGATATTCACAGCAACTCTTAAACGTCCACAGCATAACGGTCTAACCACTTGCTGCGGAATCTTTGCCCTCGAACTGAATTCAAAAGTATTTGTACTTTGTGTTAGTTACGCCTGGTTACTTTTCAACTAAGATTAACTCAGGAAATTCATATGCGAGAGTAAGGAGCAGGAGGGCGGATTCAAATATTGCGGTATGACATATTTGGGGTTAAATCGTGGACTCGGTTCGCTTCACACATGATTTATTAATTTTCACCAAATCGTGTGAGACACCAGAAGCACTGGACCGATCGATATTGACCATCTTCGCGATCAATTCAAGTTTGGCAACAATTCAATAATGTGGCACTCTTGGTGCAAATCTGATACCACATTCGGAGTTATATCAAAAAAACAAAACAAAACATGGGGTCTTTCTTATTTCTGTGAGGCCCGTTTTAACCGTACCCTCTGTAGCCACTTGGTAAAAGTTGGTTGGTAAGACGACATGCATAATGCCTGAAATGGTTGTTTCGATGTGTGAATTGTGGTGGGAGATATCCACAATTTTCTGACAATGTGAATGCTTTCTTGTTTCCTTGAAAGTTTCGGCTTTTATGTTCCCATTTCATGGTGCGATTCTAATGGAATGTTCATTGTATTGTACCTTGTACCTTTTCAGATTATTCGTACCCCTCGACAGAGGGGTTGGAGGAAATTAACGTAATCATGCATGTGACACACGCAGAAAGTAATGCTTCCACGGAAGAAGATCAACACAACATTTTCATACATCCGACTTTAAGTGCCTACTATCAGAGTAAGTATCCGGAATGTGCTGGCACTACATCAAGGTACAGAGGTCACATCAAGGAACTTTGCTCCCCAATCGATTTTGTGCCTGAACATCGACTTCGTTTCCTTCTTCGATCTGATTCCAATTTATTCTATTGCAGATCTCACGCCATTCATAGCCCTTTCGATGTTCGTCGGTTCTCTGCTGGTGCTACTCAACATAGCTATATTCTCCCATACGGTGTCGAAGATTCGCAACAGCTGTGACCCCTGCACTCGCGTCCCGTCCATAATCATGTGTTCGCTGTATCCCATAATCTGTGGCGCAGCTTTCACCACCATCATGCTGCCAAAGGGTTGGCTAGTATGCCACACCGTAATGCATATCTGCTTTACCATTGGTGCAGTGGTGTTTCGACAATTGTGCTTCCGCTACGTGGGTTCTGAACTGACCTATGCGAAAGAGAACGACGGAGCAGCGGTCGCGATAAGTACTCCCCCCTGCTGCTGTTGCTGCCTGTGTCTGCCAGCGCTGATGCCATCCAAAACTAAGCTCTGCCTGCTGCGATACATGGTGTGGCAGATGCCCATTGTTCAAGGCTGCATCATGTTGGTGCTGAACCTCATCTACTACCGGGAAAAGGTACAGATACCTATTCTGAGTTGAATCACAGGCAATCCTTGGACCTGTACCAAAGCTCTTTGTGCAATTTCGCCCTCCACTCTTACACATGTACTTGTGATCTTTGCAGGATCTGTACCACAGTGTCAACATGTACTTCATACCCTTCCTGGTCAGCTCCATCCTTATTGGTATATGGGCGCTGAACATCGTTGTACGCATGGTAAACTCCATTCATTCCGAATATGGATTAATGGTAGGTAGTCGTCCCATTCTCCATTGCGGCTAAACCCTTTGGCTTTTGTTCATTGCAGAAGAAGATGTTTTGCCTCCAACTAATCCTTCTGTTATGCAAATTGCAATACATGCTGCTGGACACTCAATTGAATCACATCGAGCTGGGCGGCTATTATCCCATCAACCACACAATATACAAGCAAAGTAAGTCCATTGGGAGCGGCTTCCCCGCCCCACCATTTCTTCTGGCCGTTCGATGATTATTAATGTATTCCCTCTAACTCCTCCCTGACATGTCCCTCCCACCTACAGCAATAATCAATCTCTTAATTTTGGTGGAAATGGTGCTGGTGTCGCTCCTGGTGCAGAACGCCTACAAATCACCGCCAGTCTAACTGACAAATTGAATGCCGATAAATGGACAGGCAACAAGGAATTCCGATTGTGATATACATATGAATGTATATGTACTTATTACTTATGTAGCAGAGCAAACACTCACACACACACACATTACATGCACATATGATCATTACTGTATATTTATCAAATTATCTATTGCATTAAGAGAAAAACATCGAGCACATTCATTCGTACCCTTAAAATTTAAATTAAATACAAATTGTAAAGCCGGGCTTATTTGTATCCAATGGAATTAAGGGAGGTCGGCCATAGGCTAGGTTACGTTGTCGGCCATAGGGATATCGGGGCAACATGGTGCAATTTTGGAATTCGGCTGACAAAACTCAATTCCGTGTCACGTGTTTATGAATGATGACGTATGTAGAATGTGTTTAGCAGACATGTTTCTAAATTAAGTTTCAGGTGGGGCGGGTTGTTTTTAATTTTTTTTTTTAGCTTTCTGCTGGAAGAAATTGACATTGAAACATTGAGGAAGACCGCCCAGCTATTTCAGCCCCATACGGTTGAACACTACATATTTTACAAATCAATTATGTTTCAGAATCGGCAACTTAGTATAGTTTCTATATAAGACAAAGCCTACCAATGGATGTCGCGAAACAAATTCTACTCAATCATTCGAAAAAACCTCTGGGCAAGTATTGAAATGTCAAATACAAGCTTGTGTTTCCGGTATAAATACAAAACAAACAAATCGCGAACCTAATGAAATATTTCAACAATGACTTGCTTAGAACCCGTAAATTTGATATTTTAGAACTCACGCTCCAGTAAAAAAATTGAATTTTAAACCTTTTTCATAAATTGGCCTCATTCATTAATTTCCTGCTGTCGTCGGGTTTCATTTTACGGATATTTTATCCACTAGTTTTGGGTGGCGCACCCACCAATTCATCAAAAGCATGTTTACTTGCGCGAAATTGAATCCACTCGATTTGCGAAATCGTAAAATGTACTTTGTACATAACTACGTGTCCATACTAAGTATGAGTAGATATTATTTTTACACCATCAGTCTTACGGCTAGTTACGGCTAGATGAAATATATTTTTCTTGCGCCATACCGTAGGACTGCCTGTGTTAAAAGGGGCTGCTTTGTATAATCAATATATTTGTACCCGCGCAGAGAGTCAAACTGTCGGAAGGTTGGATTCGTTGAATGATTGAATTTGTTTAGTTGTCAGGAAACTAAAATTTCACACATACTTTGGTAAATTCACCCCAGTGCAGGTGAAAACAGGATAAAATTCCTACTCCGTTTTGCAGAACGATGAACTATTTGATTAGTATTTTGTGCCTTCTGACGTGGTAGCCGATCCAATAAACTTCCTTCGCATAATCATATATTAACAAACGTATATGTGCGTGTTTCTTGCTCACAGTTTATAATAGGTTCGTACGCATGGGTGGCATCAATTATATGTTTTTCAACAATAAATCAATTATTCTCCTGTCCTACAAAGCCTATATTTACAAAAGTAAGGACCTTAGAGTAAATACATGATTACTATCATTGTCTTGGATAGAGGTATGGAGATAATATCTGAGAAATTGGCCCATGACAAAGTTTTACTTTTCAGATATACCAAAAGAATATCATTCTCTTAATGTTTTGGATTGTAACAGGCTCTGCTACTCAAGTAAGAAGCAGTGTACATAAGTAAGTACATATGGAAATACTCCACATGGCCTAATCAAAGGGACATCAAGTATTTGCATTTATTGAGGGTAGCATTTATACATTTTCCTTCGACATATAACTCTAAAACGTAGAAAAGTACATTCAAAGCCACACAACATATCACTGGTTAAATTTGCACCTCCATCTACGGCAACACTTTGACGTACTTTTTGCATAACACAAATCCCAAGGATAATTTTTAAAAACAGAAATTAAGGACGCCACTATAACAGGATAAATAAATGGGAATGTTTAACATTTCTCCCGTTAACCCACCCTGTGTTAAAGCAATGGTAATTTTCAGATGAATTGATATTTTCAGGGACACACATCTAGATTAAAATGTGTATCGTTGGTAGCTGCAGCAAGGTAGTAGAAAATTTGTAATGGCCAACGAGTGGCATAGATTCTAATCGAATAAATTACACAAATTAATTTTATTCCAATTTTGGATTTATTCGTTTTCCAGTTTATACCCTCCACCTTAGTATTGTCACTTTTCTCTATCTAACTCTACCGCGCTCGAGGACAGAATCTCGGCTGATTGAAATCATTAAAGGTTCGTTTGGCTTAATTACATTTATTATATTGTTACGAATATAACTTTAGATTTAAGTTAATTTAGATGAATTCCGTTAATTTAAGAATTTGAATTGTAACGTAAATTTCTACTACGCAGTTTATTTGAATAACTTCACAACAACAACTACTGTATAGATTTTTCTACATCCTTCCATTTCCTCTTTCATTTTCTATTTTGTTGCTGACGTACAATTCTTGTTAAACGTCATCATTGATGATCGCTTAATTCCTCTTTCTTTGTTACCCCCTCGCCTGTGAATGTGTTGTTGTTATTGTTCACTCCATGTAAGTTTGTATGTGTTGTTGTTATTGTTCACTCAATGTAAGTTTGTATGTGTTCGTTGCATTGGTAGATTGTTCGTAATCTAGGCGTTACCAGATCGTCTAGAAACTTCTGTAGCGACAGGCGAGGCTCATATAAATAGGGGAAATGGAAAGGCAGTTAGTCAGTTGTGAATCAGATCGCGAATTGAAACCGTCGAGTAAAGTAAAGTGCAAAGTAAAGTTGTGTGAATAAAATCATTGTAATAATCGTAATCCGAAAGAACCCGCGTTTTATTTGGTACGAGCTGTATTGGGAAATAAAACAACGTCTACACGGGATTAAGTAAAATCCAAGAACGTAACAATTGGTGTCGGAAGTGAGATTACGATAATACTACGATGAAGTTTAAGGATCTACGAGTGGAAGACTTGAAGAAGGAACTTAATAAATTGGAATTGTCCTCTACTGGCAACAAGGCTGAACTACAAAAACGTCTGTTGGATGAGTTCGAGCGCCGTGGTATGAACATCGATACATATGAGTTTGACAGTAAGGATGAAGTGGATTTATCGGAAATGGGCGAATCCAACGGTGGGGAAGTCTCGTCAGTAGCTGCCAGGGGTGACGATTTCAGAAATATGCTAGCCAAAATGTTTGAGGAAAATTTCAGAAGGTTCGAAGAAAATTCGAGAATAACGAACGAGAAACTCGAGTACATTACAGAAGTTATTGGAAGGAGAATGGAAACCGTGGAGGTCCAAATTAAAGAGTTGGATAAGAAAGTGCAGTCGGTTGACGAGAAATTTCTGTCCCACGACCATAGGGTTACAAATCTGGAGGAGAAAATTTCGGAACTGGAAATCAAAGGTGGTCCGGTGCGAGTTCCTGATAACACACTAAAAATCAAACCTCCTGTATTCGACGGCTCTACGTCATTCAATGTTTTCAAGTTACAGTTCGAGACAGTGGCTTCTAGAAATTCGTGGAACGGCAGCGACAAAGCGGTTGCACTACTTCTGGCATTGAAGGGCAGTGCTGCTGATGTTATACAGAGTATTCCTGTCGCTTCTAGAAACAACTATGAAGATGTTATTGCTGCACTGGAACGTAAGTACGGTGGCGAACATGAACGAAACATCTACCTTATGGAATTAAGGGGAAGAGTACAGAGGGCAAACGAGACGTTACAAGACTTTGCAGCTGAGGTGGAACGTTTGGTGCTAATGACGTATCCAGGAGAGGATCACCCATTGCTGGACCGTATGAAAATCGAAACCTTTGTGAATGGCATACGTGACCCTGAGATTAAGTATGCAACATATGCGTCACCAAAAGCATCATTTTCCGAAACTGTGTCGTTTGCCCTTGCCCAAGAGACGGCAAGAATAGTTGTTAAGCCCCAGACCCACAAGATTCGCCAACTGGAGACCGAAGGTTGCGAACCCAAATCTCTCGTTAACTCGATCGAAGACGCCATGAGGCGGGTAATAGAAGAGACAAAGTTAGTTGGGATGACTAAGCCCAGGGTTAGATGCTACAACTGCGATAAAGCAGGTCATATTGCGCGCGAATGCAGAGCTAAGCGCAAACGATCCAGGTCATCGTCACCACCTCCAACGAAAGATGGTAGAAGAATGGCCCAACAGTCCACCAATGAGTCACAGTTAAACTAAATCGAGCCAGTCCAGCGGGGCATGAACTGGCTCCCATCGACGATGGCCCCAAAATCTCCATAGCAATAGTACAACAGGAAAGTCACAACCTAACAACAACTGGGTACATCAATGGTGATAAGCGAGTTCTGACGTTAGATACTGGCGCATCAAAGTCCATCGTAAGATCAGATCTGGTAAAGGGAAAAATAACGCAACTTAATGGAGTCAGACTGCGCACAGCAACGGGGGAGCCCGCGGCAGTACACGGCAAGATTACCCTGAGACTAACTATTGCCAATAAATCGGAGAATTACGAGTTTATAGTTGCCGATATCGTAGACGAAGTGATAATAGGCTCAGATTTTATGATTGCCTTTGGCATCAATCTGGATATGAAAGAACGTGTGATGACCTGGTCTAACGTCGAAATTCCGTTAAACTTGGGCTACGATGAAAGTACACCCATTAGACGTCTGACCACGGACCATCCAGAGATAATACCGCCCTGTGCCGAAGCAATAATATGGGTACCAATGAATGGAGATTGTGGAGCCGAGAAGTTGTGGGTGGTGGAACCAGCAGAAAACAGAAACAGTAACAGTAACATCCTAATAGCGAATGCCCTGGTGAAAAGCAACAAGGACGGATTAATTCCTGTTAGAGTTTTGAACCTGTCAAACAAGCAAGAGCAAATTTGCCAATTTTCCGATGTTGGACAATGCACACCAGCTGAAGCTGTAGTTAATTTGGAAACTAGCACCGAAAAGCCAGCTGCCATGGAGAAGAAGCACCTCGACGGCTACATAAAAGAGTGGACACACCAATTATCACCTTCCGAGAGGAGCAAGGCTAAGCAGCTATTATGGAAATATGCCTCTACCTTTGCGTTGACAAAAGAGCACCAAGGAAGAACATCAGTGGTGAAGCATGAAATCAATACAGCAGACGCGAGACCCATTAAACAGCCTCCAAGAAGTGTTCCCCTGGCAAAAAGAGACGAGGTTCAGAAGCTGATAAGTGAAATGGAAAAGAGTGGTGTAATAGAACCATCGTCAAGTCCATGGTGCTCCCCAGTGGTCTTGGTCAAGAAGAAAGACGGAAGCACCCGATTTTGTGTGGACTACAGAAAGTTGAATGATGTCACCAAGAAAGACAGCTATCCGCTCCCAAGAATTGACGACACATTGGACACATTAGCCGTGACATCATGGTTCTCCACCCTCGACCTGCAGAGTGGGTACTGGCAAGTAGAGATCGCCGAGAAAGATAAGGAGAAAACAGCGTTTGGCGTAAATGGGGGTCTCTGGCAGTTCAATGTCATGCCATTCGGACTCTGCAACGCCCCGGCTACATTTGAAAGGCTGATGGAGCGTGTGTTAAAAGGGCTGCAGTGGAAGTCGTGCCTCATATACCTGGATGACATCATAGTCATGGGACGCAACTTCGACGAACACATCAAGAACTTAAAGGATGTTCTACAGCAGCTTTCGTCTTCAGGCCTCAAGCTGAACCCAAAGAAGTGCAGTCTCTTCCAACGAGAGGTGAAGTTCCTGGGGCACCACGTGACGCCGGAGGGCATATCGACGGATAAGGAGAAAATTCAAGCCGTCAGAGATTGGCCGCTGCCCCGAAATCTCCATGAGCTGCGAAGCTTTCTGGGTCTCTGCACATACTACCGTCGATTTGTCCAAAATTTTGCCAACATCGCCGCCTGTCTACACCGTTTGACGCAAAAAGGCCAGAGGTTTCAGTGGGGCAACGACCAGGAGGAGGCTTTCAGAAAGCTCAAAGACATGCTATGCAGAGCCCCCATTTTGGCATACCCTATACCTGGCGGCAAGTTTGTCCTGGACACAGACGCAAGTGCGTGCGGCATCGGTGGCGTCCTTTCCCAGGAAATCGACGGACAGGAAAAAGTCATCGGGTACTACAGCCGGACATTGTCGAAACCTGAGAGGAATTACTGTGTGACGAGGAGAGAGCTGCTTGCTGTCCTTGAGTGCGTTAAACACTTCCACAAATACCTATATGGCCAGCATTTCCTGCTGAGGACCGACCACGCTGCTCTCCAATGGTTGCTGCAGTTTAAGAATCCGGAAGGTCAACTAGCCCGTTGGATCGAGAGGCTCCAGAGTTATGACTTCAGAATCGAGCACAGAAAAGACGGAAAACACGGTAATGCTGATGCCCTGTCTCGTCGGCCATGCAAAGTAGAATGCAAGCACTGCTCAAAGGCTGAGAATAAAGAGAATATCGTTGATGTCCGACTATTGCAATTTGAGTCGGGTGAAGATTGGTCGACGGAACAACGAAGAGATCCCATTCTGGGCAAAGTAATTTCGGCCATAGAAACGGGCAAACGACCTAGTCGCAAAGAAATTACCTCCGAAAGCCCTCTTTTAAAATCCTATTGGGCCCAGTGGGACAGTCTACTTATAATAGATGGTTGCCTATATCGCAAATGGGAATGTGAGGACGGTAAATCTCACCGGAACTTGATCGTCGTCCCAGACTCCAAAATAAGAGATGTCTTGTCGGAGTTTCACGATGGGCCAAGTGGAGGACATCTTGGCATAGCAAAAACCGCTGAAAAGGTAAAGCAGAGATTCTACTGGGTCGGCTGTCAAAAATCCATTGCCGACTGGATCGCCAATTGTGAAAGGTGCATAAGAGCTAAAGGTCCAACACGGAAGAGTCGAGGCTACATGCAGCAGTATAATTCAGGAGCCCCTTTTGAAAGAATCGCAATGGATGTAGCTGGACCGTTCCCAACAAGCGACTCTGGGAACCGGTATGTCTTAGTGGTCATGGATTACTTCAGTAAATGGCCAGAGGTTTATGCTATCCCAAATCAAGAAGCCAGGACAATTGTGGATGTGTTCAGCAAAAATTGGATTTGTCGCTATGGTGTTCCATCTGAGGTTCATTCCGATCAAGGGAGGAATTTTGAATCAGCGATCTTCAAGGAAATGTGTGACTCCTACGGAATCAAGAAAACCAGAACGACGCCCCTACATCCACAATCAGATGGCATGGTGGAAAGATTCAATCGCACCCTGGAAGAACATCTACGGAAAGTGGTGGACAGTGGCCAACGAGACTGGGATGAGCATATTCCCAAGTTTTTACTGGCTTATAGATCGGCCATTCATGATTCCACATCCCGGACCCCAGCCAAAGTTCTATTCGGAAATGAATTAAAGCTACCTGGCGATTTGATATTCGGTGCTACCCCAAACGACGATGTGAACCAAGATGAAGACAGTCAAAACTCTTTTAGTAAAGTCCACGATGCAGTCCGACATCGAATAAAAATGGTTAGCAACCGCATGAAGGCAAGGTACGATCGAGCGGCAAATACCGATGGGTTTCAAGAAGGGCAATTGGTACTATTGTTCAACCCACAACGAAAGAAAGGACTATGCCCCAAATTACAAACGCACTGGGAAGGACCCTACAAGATTGTCACGAAAATAAATGACGTCGTTTATCGCATCCAGAGGAGCGACAGTCCCAGGTCGAAGATGAAAGTTGTACATTTGGAGCGGCTGACCCCCTACGGAACGGGAACTGTGCCTATTCGGGACGAACAGGCTTAAGCGGGGGGCAATGTTACGAATATAACTTTAGATTTAAGTTAATTTAGATGAATTCCGTTAATTTAAGAATTTGAATTGTAACGTACATTTCTACTACGCAGTTTATTTGAATAACTTCACAACAACAACTACTGTATAGATTTTTCTACATCCTTCCATTTCCTCTTTCATTTTCTATTTTGTTGCTGACGTACAATTCTTGTTAAACGTCATCATTGATGATCGCTTAATTCCTCTTTCTTTGTTACCCCCTCGCCTGTGAATGTGTTGTTGTTATTGTTCACTCCATGTAAGTTTGTATGTGTTGTTGTTATTGTTCACTCAATGTAAGTTTGTATGTGTTCGTTGCATTGGTAGATTGTTCGTAATCTAGGCGTTACCAGATCGTCTAGAAACTTCTGTAGCGACAGGCGAGGCTCATATAAATAGGGGAAATGGAAAGGCAGTTAGTCAGTTGTGAATCAGATCGCGAATTGAAACCGTCGAGTAAAGTAAAGTGCAAAGTAAAGTTGTGTGAATAAAATCATTGTAATAATCGTAATCCGAAAGAACCCGCGTTTTATTTGGTACGAGCTGTATTGGGAAATAAAACAACGTCTACACGGGATTAAGTAAAATCCAAGAACGTAACAATATCAAATAATTATTGATTGGTCCAGCAAGAATAAGACAATATATTTCAACTGAGACCTAATCAAATGCCGAATTCGATTTAGGTGCACTTTCAACAAGTTATATTTGAAAAATGAGACTGCTGGGCCAAAGGCTGGTTGGAAATTCTCTTAAAAATACTTATTCTCTCTAGTGATTTTCTAAGAAATCTCGTCGAATAGTGACCCATGTATATTGTAGGTATGTGCAGTACTAAGAGATAGTTAAGTCAAAACAGAGAAGTACTGCATATGCGCACTACATGTGCTCCTTCTCTTACGAGTGCTTAAAGCAACAGGCGTTCTTATAAAATACCGTTGCGAACATTAGTTGTGTTTTAGCTGTACGAAAAGGAAAAAAGTCAACTGAGAAATTTCATTTCAGAGATAGAATGAAACGATGAAACGAAAAACATTACATTTATGAAAATTATCATTTGACTTTTCCTTTCGCATTTGTTTCTTTTATAAAAATGCATGGAAAATATGTTTTATTTCATGTTTTCATGATAGAAACATAACATCGCATACCGATTATTATCGCGAAATATAGGTTCATAATCTTCCAAATTGACTTTAATTTATAAACAAAACAAAATTACTCTGAGAATCACATTTTAAACCTACAAGGGCTGGATTCTTGTTTATTTCCATGTTTGGTAATGCATTTGAAATTTGATTTTTATTTTAAAACATGCCCTATTATTTTAAATTAGATAACAGCATTACGCGAATATATTAATCACGATCGATCGGATGCATATTTTCATGTTTGGTAACATTTAGGGTTATTTTATTGGACCCGGAAATTAGTTTCATCAATCTGAGGCATCCATTAACAATAAATGAATTAGTAAACACACCTATTAATAGAAAAGCGTTACCATTTTAAGGTGACTGCATCTAATCGTCGCCGTCATCCAAATAGGTCCTCGGCTTTACTGTTTACGTTTAGATGGGGCCGATTTTTAAAACCCTGCAGGGGATTCAGGTTTTCGATCTGGTGAACTCCAGCTCATGTCTGGCTTTCGACCTGCTAAGCCCTGAAGGATCTATAAACAGCTGTTTGTGGGGCCGATTTTTAAAACCCTGCAAGGGATTCAGGTTTTCGACCTGGTGAACTCTGTGAACTCCAGCTCATGTCTGCTTTCGACCTGCTAAGCCCTGAAGGATCTCTAAACAGCTGTTTGTGGGGCCGATTTTAAAAACCCTGCAAGGGATTCAGGTTTTCGGCCTTGTGAACTCCAGCTCATGTCTGCTTTCGACCTGCTAAGCCCTGAATGCCTTCTTTTTCGATCTGTTGGTCCCAATTTGTGAAATAAGGGGGTGCGTTGTGTGTGTCGAAAAACACTAAAAAACTAAATAAACTAACTACAAACGTTTACTGACATTTTTCTAACTCCTAAAAATCTAAAAATGTCAAATGTAACAGCAGCAGTCATAGCCAATAGAAACAAAAAGCATTTCCTGGGTGTGCCTGCTCCGTTAGGATATGTTGCTGGTGTAGGACGTGGGTAAGACTGTGCATTATATCTTTACTTTGGAATGTCATTCTATCCAGCTATTTATATTTAGTGCCACTGGCTTTACCACACGGTCAGATATTGGACCCGCAAGAGACGCAAACGATGTTTCTGACGATCGTCATGCTCCACCCGCTGCCAAAAGGAAGAAAAAAGATGAAGAAGATGAGGAGGACGAGGATTTAAATGACTCAAATTACGACGAATTTAGTGGATACAGTGGCTCATTGTTCTCTAAAGATCCGTACGACAAAGATGATGAGGAAGCCGATGCTATTTATGACTCCATTGACAAGCGTATGGACGAGAAGAGGAAGGAATACAGAGACCGAAGACTACGAGAGGATTTGGAACGATATCGTCAGGAGAGGTAAGGGTGTTACTTAGATTGCTAAGCGTGTGTAAATATTCGCAAGTCTTTAATTTTGTAGGCCAAAAATACAACAACAGTTTTCTGATTTAAAGAGGTCACTGGCAACCGTAACGGCAGAGGAATGGTCCAACATACCTGAAGTCGGCGATAGTCGTAATAGAAAACAAAGGAATCCTCGAGCAGAAAAGTTCACACCTTTGCCGGACAGCGTTCTGGCAAGAAATCTAGGTGGCGAAACCTCATCTTCCATAGATCCTTCATCGGGATTGGCGTCTATGACGCCGGGAGTGGCAACCCCCGGAATGTTAACACCCACTGGAGATCTAGATTTGAGAAAAATTGGCCAAGCACGTAATACCCTGATGAATGTAAAGCTATCACAGGTGTCTGACTCTGTAACAGGTCAGACTGTTGTCGACCCCAAAGGATATCTTACGGACTTACAAAGTATGATTCCCACATATGGAGGGGACATAAACGATATTAAAAAGGCTCGGTTACTTTTAAAAAGTGTCCGAGAGACAAATCCCAATCACCCTCCAGCATGGATTGCCTCCGCCCGTTTGGAGGAAGTTACCGGTAAAGTTCAAATGGCCCGTAATCTAATTATGAGGGGTTGTGAGATAAACCCCCATTCTGAAGATCTTTGGTTGGAAGCCGCTAGACTACAGCCAATTGATACGGCCAAGGCAGTTATTGCCCAAGCTGCGCGACACATCCCCACATCTGTTAGAATTTGGATAAAGGCCGCTGATCTGGAAACCGAAATAAAGGCTAAACGGCGTGTTTACCGTAAAGCACTTGAACATATTCCTAACTCAGTTCGCCTCTGGAAGGCGGCTGTCGAGTTGGAGAATCCTGATGACGCACGAATCTTACTATCAAGAGCTGTTGAATGCTGTAACACGAGTGTTGAACTTTGGTTGGCTCTAGCCCGTTTGGAGACGTACGAGAATGCTCGCAAAGTTCTAAACAAAGCACGCGAAAATATTCCCACAGATCGGCAAATTTGGACAACGGCTGCAAAGCTCGAGGAAGCTAATGGCAACATCCATATGGTTGAGAAAATAATAGATCGATCGCTTACATCTCTTTCAGCAAATGGTGTAGAAATAAATCGCGAGCACTGGTTCCAAGAGGCAATTGAAGCGGAAAAATCGGGTGCAGTTCACTGCTGCCAGGCAATTATTAAGTCTGTCATTGGCATAGGCGTAGAGGAGGAAGACCGCAAACAAACATGGATGGATGATGCCGATTTTGTAAGTAGCAGTCAAATTCCGCATTTCTGGCCCATTCGTGGTTATTAAAATCGTATTCTACTTTTTCAGTGTGCTAAGGAAAACGCATTTGAGTGTGCCAGAGCTGTATATGCACATGCTTTGCAGACTTTCCCATCCAAAAAAAGTATTTGGCTGCGCGCTGCTTATTTTGAAAAAAATCATGGTACCCGTGAGTCGTTGGAAGCGCTTTTGCAGAGAGCCGTTGCCCATTGTCCGAAATCGGAAGTGCTGTGGTTAATGGGCGCCAAATCTAAATGGTTAGCTGGCGATGTCCCTGCCGCTAGAGCTATTCTTTCATTAGCTTTTCAGGCCAACCCAAATTCTGAAGATATTTGGTTAGCTGCTGTGAAATTAGAATCAGAAAATTCGGAATATGAAAGAGCTCGTCGTCTTTTGGCTAAAGCACGAGGATCCGCCCCAACACCTAGAGTTATGATGAAATCAGCCCGCCTTGAGTGGGCTTTAGATAGGCTGGAGGATGCTCTTCGACTGCTCGAAGAAGCTGTAGAAGTATTTCCCGACTTCCCCAAACTCTGGATGATGAAAGGACAAATAGAGGAACAGCAAGAACGTCTCGAAGATGCAGCAAATACCTACAATTTGGGTCTTAAGAAATGTCCCACATCCATTCCATTGTGGCTGTTGTCAGCGAATTTAGAAGAACGTAAAGGCGTTCTAACCAAAGCTCGTTCCATCCTCGAAAGAGCTCGCTTACGGAATCCAAAGACATCAATTTTGTGGTTGGAGGCCATACGAGTGGAACTGCGAGCTGACTTAAAAGAAATTGCCAGCACTATGATGGCAAGAGCATTACAAGAGTGTCCAAACTCGGGAGAGTTATGGGCCGAAGCCATATTTATGGAATCTAAGCCGCAACGAAAAACTAAATCCGTAGATGCCCTCAAAAAATGCGAGCACGATCCTCATGTCCTCTTAGCCGTATCGAAACTTTTTTGGTCTGAACATAAGTTCTCAAAGTGTAGGGACTGGTTCAACCGAACAGTAAGTATAAAAACCCCTTTTTGTCAGTAATTCAGTTATTAAATCGCATTTATCCCTAGGTCAAAATTGATCCTGACTTGGGTGATGCGTGGGCATATTTCTATAAATTCGAACTACTCCATGGCACAGAAGCGCAACAGATGGAAGTACTCGAGCGCTGCATAAGCTCCGAGCCAAAGCATGGAGAGGCATGGTGTCGCGTCAGCAAGGATATCAGAAACTGGTGTTACAAAACCCCTGACATTATCAAAGCTGTAGTTCGAGAAATAAAAATCCCTGTATAAAGTTGGTTATATGTAATAAAATTGTAACCCTTCTACTATTCTTTTTGACTTCGTTAAATTGATCGGTATTATAAGGCTTACCAGACGTAAGTTTACAATTTCTTCTTCAACAGTCTTCTCCCAACAACAATACATGGGGCTTTAACAGCAGTCTTGCTCATCAGAATTTCGCCATGCTCGATTAACATTGGGCATTGCTACCAAAAGATGCCTCCATTTTGTGAAACTTCTATAGACGTCTACTATCTTTCCATTTATTAAAGCAATTACATTCATAGTTCTACAAGTCAATATACTTATGTATTTGTTATTCATCCACTTCCAGTTCTTTGGCCAACTGTTGTGTTCGGTCGTTTAACACTTGCTTCATGTCCGGCTCCAACTTCATAATGTCGATGGCTTCTTTCAACAAGTTCATCGATTCTAACAGTTTTTCCTGAATAATACATAGGCTTAGCACACTACTGAAATACTCGAAAATATCATTCGTCTAACCTGCGTAGCGTCTCTGGTCAGTAAACCACATAGGAATTCACGTTTTGCCTGTATCACCATTGCCTCCTGCAGGTCCAAAAGTAAATTGCCACGGAAGATGCTCCATCCACCGTCAAAGATATCTGCTATCTCCAACAGTTCTTGGCAAAGCTCTATTTTTCTTTTCAACGCAGCATCGTTCAGTTCTAAATAATGAAGAACATATTTGGTATTATTTTCCGCCTTTGCTGTTGTACTCTAGTTACCGTGTATTGAAAAGTTGGGTGCATTTCCGTATAACTGTGACAGAGCGTACTTAACCTGCAAAATATGAGTGTTCTTTTCGTGTAAGGTCACACGATAACGGTACAGGAACTCTTCGAAGGCCTTCACAGAGGATTTATCTAACGATTCAATCTCCTTTTGGATAGCCGCATTTCCCAGATGTATTTGCTTGGCAGATAGCTGGTGCGGACACAACTGGCACTTCCAACCAGCATTATTGTCCATTGGGTTTGTGGAAACAACCTGTGTAAACGGAAGAACCAGTTGCAATATTAAAATTCATAGCCCCTCCTCCCAATGAACGCGAAATCTTATCGTACCTTTCCCACTTTGCAGTGACTACATGTTATTGAACCCGCAAATGTGTTTAGCTCCGTTTCGTCGCGACAACGACGACAGGTGCAGTCGAAACATTTGGCCTGAGACAGATGCGTGCGGCGCATTATTGAAGACCATAGCGGCTGAGTGTATGATGTACAGATGATTTCACCTTTGGCAATTGGAGTTTTTGCGATGAAGACAATATTCATCTTTTCATCGAATGTGTGGCGGGCGTTCGATATGCAATCGTGGGAAAACATCGCAGCCATGGGGTATATGGCCCTGACTTTCCGACTCTCTCCGGTTTGACGCACTTCGAAGGCATTTGTATCCAAAATGGCTGCAACTCGCAAAATCTCATCTTCGCTTTCGTTCAGCGCCAATATAGTTTTGACAAATGTAACCAAATTAGCCCGAAGAACATTGTACAAAGGTGTATTCTTGCGCTCATTCAAGTGATCTTCCAATTCCGAGAACTTTTCAAAATCAAGAGGCTTCCTTGTCTTTAGTAAGAGGCAACGCAATGGTAGAATGACACAGTAAGCCGATTCCTTCCGACCAGTCTGGACGCTGTAGTCAATTTTTGCGCGGAATTTCCTTGACTCCATAAGCTGACACTCGTTTACGTGGTGCTCTGATAGCTCGCAATCGGTTCCACACATGGGCCACCCACATTTGCTACATTTGTAATAATTATTTCCCACAGGCGTGGGGAGTGTACGATGACAACCCAGGCACAGTGGTGAGCATGCCACCTTAGGACCATATATAAGGGGGGACTCCCTCAATATTATTTCTCCGGGCTTGATGTCTCTCGACGCCCTTAAATGTCTGCCCAGTACATCATTCTTTACCACCTATATAGAGATGAAGTATATAAACACAAATACATGCAAACATTTTATTCTTCAGATATTATATGAATGTTTCACCTCGTAACATTTACACTCAGCCTTATGGCCTTTTTTCCAATGTATTTTCTGGTGCTCCTTGCCACAGTAGAACACCTGTTTGCAGGCCATGCACTTCAAAGAGGCCGGTACTTCGCAGACAGCACATCTGTTCGGAGTTGTCATAGTTGGTATAGTTGGTTACTCCCTTTGTTAGACCAACGTAAAAATTGTCTATAAACGCCAATACAAACACAACGTCCAAAACGTTTGCGTAATACCGAACAGTGATCAAACTATCTAGACAAATGGTCGAAATGCAAATGAACAAAAAATCAAAACAGAGAAATGAATATTCTCTTCTATCCGAGCAACACATCGAAACAGAACGTTATATTCCTCTACACAGCGGAAGATGTGGCATCATCCCCACTGACATTAGCCACAACAAATCAAGCGATAGGACCATATTAATTAAATGTGTCGGTCAAAGCGATTTGCGAAGAGACCCTACTTTCGAAAATATGTGAACATGCCGATGTTAGCGGTCCACCAGTAATCTACGTGAACAAAGGACTGCATCCGTAAATGTGTATAGATGGATATGCAAGCACGCACCTCTATCGTACTCGCACACACACACATACTCGCCTCACCGTCGTGCGTTCTTCGGCTTTGTGTTTTGATTTATAAATAGGACAACCATCTGACTCTTGACATATGGATGTAAATATACATATAGAGGTTTGGAATCGATGTGACAGCTAATAGACCAACAAATTTTTTGTTCGTCTAACGCCGTCCGTCCGCCCGTCTAAGAAATCTTAGAGGGGGTGGTGGTCTCTTGTCGTTCGAATGCCACACCAAAAATTATTTTGACTTTTTTTGTTTTGAAGATTTAACAGCCGACCCAAGTGTTCATTTGCAGACACTTGAATTACATTTTTTATAACATTCTGAACTGAGATAAAAAACTAGCTATGTAATTTTTGTATATACATTTATTAGTTCAATTATCAATGCCCTTAGTACGTACATTGTTTATGTAAAAAATATTTTATAAATCGAGGAAATCAGTCTTTCAAATTTATGATGTATGTTTGAAATATGATGGTATGCAGGTATGTTATGTTTAAAATACGGCTATCTTAAGTCTAAAACATGCAGTGTGAATGTTAACTGAAATGTTTACTTTCGAATGTACACGAATTTCGAGTGGGCAAATAGTATATGTTATAATACTTTTTGTTTCACAACACACTCTGGTGCGCAAAAAAAAAAAAAAATTAGGATAACCGCAAGAGCTGGAACGGTAATGTTTTTATATTTATTTCAGAAGAGCCATTATGAAGATCGCAGACCCATCTTCATGTACCTCAGCGTGGCCACCTGTTGCCATCGATTCAGTTCATATAGCTAAACACTGATAAAACATGCTTTTATTGTTGCGGTCTTTGCTGGCGGCAGAACATACATAGCAGCAGCAACTTAAACCATAAATATATACTATAGTGTGTATTTACTAAAATATTCGCTAATTTCGATGTCGGCATCTGCGGTTGTATTTTTAAATATGTACGACGAGCATATGGAGCGAAACAGAAAATGTTGCATTGAGTTAGATATTAGTATAACGATGTTATTTTTTAGATGATATCAAAAGAGAGATTATATACTCATGTAAAAGTAACAAATAGAATTTTCAGAGAGTATTGATTAAACATTGTCTTGTCCCCCTCCTTTTCGTGGTCTACAGAAAGACAACCAAAATTGTGTTTGTTATTATTATTCAGGACTCGTTGCCAATATCACTTAATAGTAGATAGTCAGTTATTCATCTTTATCCTCGAAATGATGGTAATGGTGATGTATATGTTCGTGAACATATCTGTGAATAAGAGAGGAGGTGGCACTGGTGTTGGCAATCGTGTCATTCGCATCATTGCTTATTGAGCTATTTCGGCCACTTTCAGACACTGGAATTCCTTCCAAGTCGGCCAGGTCTTGGTCCAGTTCGTCATCTATTTCAAGGTCATCCTCAACGGGGTCAACGCCGCTTTTTGAATCGCCACTCGGAGGTATGTGTTTAATACTGCCCATACGGTGTTGATTCGCAGCTACTGCCTGATCGTCATTTCCCTCATCTAAATCGAGATCGACTAACGTTGCTTCAGCTACATGTATCGTCTCTGGCGAATTTTGCATGTCATTGGATCCGCTTTCAATATTTTCATGCGGGGAGTGACACTCGTCTTCGCTTGTTTGAGCTATCAAATTTTGAAACTCTACGGGGTCTTCGCAAAAGGGTATTACAGAAGCGTAACCCTCAGTTTTGCCTGAAGCCGTCAACGATAAATTACATGTTTTATTTGCGTGCAACAATGATCCGTTCGAACGCCTTTGTCGCTGCAACCGGTGCTTACTTCGCCTATGAAGATTCTCTTTGTTCGAAGTTGCCAAACTTGTCTGCTGCAACTTCTCTGTTAGTTTCGCGTACAGTTCATAATTCTGTATCTGATTTGACCTGAATTTTTCTTGAAGCTGATTTTGAACCTTGTCTGTACTTTGCTGTACCGGACTCACGAGTTGAGCAATATGTTTACTTCCGGACGGCAATCGCTGGTAACCATGGTATTGAGGTGAGTTATGGGATGTGGAATTGCCAGTTGTATTAACATGATGGCCATGGGGAAGAGACACATTGCGGGGACTCTTGGCAGTTTTAGCATTGTGATTAGAACCGACGGGAATGCCCGCATACTTAGATTCGGTTTTGGGACTAACTGCCAAGGCCGGTAAGATAGTGGGTGGTACTGTAGCGATTTGAGAATTATAATTAGTATGAGTATTTGATGTTTCGTTTGTTTGATTGTTTGTTTTGATATGCGGTGATGTTGAAATTGGCGATGTATGGTTTAGTGTGGCACCACCGCATATTGTGGCATGTAGGAAAGAGTCATATCCACAGAGATTCATTTTGCCATGCTGCGAGGGCATTCTTGTATTAAGTACCGACGAACCATTTTGACTACATTTTGATATTATTGAGTTCGGAGCGAATTGCTGGTGGGACATAGGCATGTTCGGTTGGTTATGGAGAATACTAGGGTTATTTACATGATCAGTCATCAAGGATGAATCATTGTTATTGGAAAAATGGATCGACCGACTGTTATGGTTTGCAATTAACATCGGGATTCTTGTTTTTGCCCGTGACTGACTTGGGATGTGTTTGTTCTTGTTTGAAGACTGGCGTTGAGGAGTCTGCTGCCTGATAGGGCTCACATTTGCTTGAGGTTTTCTGAAATGTATTCAAGTTAAATATTAGCTGGATATTCCTTAATATCTCGACTCTAAAAACGCTATTTGCAACCCAGAAATGCGTGCGATGACGCATACCGGTACTTGAAATGCTTTTGTTATGTTTAAGCAATCGATTGACTGGGACTGCATTGCAAACAGCATTTCGTACCCAAGGTATTCGTTTTGCTTACCCATTCAGTTGAAAACACAATCGATTCTTCTCCATACTTTCCCGTATAATGCTTATTAGGTCGTTACGGTTTAGCGGGGTTTTCCAACACTCTGCCGAGCTGCGTGTCTGCGAAACAGATGTATTCTCGGCCTGAAAAGCGTTACGCAGCTGAACACCATCTAGTATGTCGGTGTTGTTAAGCTGTTGATCAACCCAAGCCAACTGGTTTTGATTCTGTGACTTTTGCAAATGACGATTATTCCAGCACGTCTCATTCCCAACAGACAAGCTACGTTGACGAATTTGATTGCAGCCTTGGAGCTGTTTCGTATGAGAATAAGAAATTGAAAAGATTAATTGACAGAATGGAAAAGCGTATTTTAGGATATGAACTTTTTCTCATTTCGCAATTGTAAGTGGAACTTCCACAAAAATAAGACACACCTTTTGTTTTCTCGACTTCCTTAGCAATTTCATTCGCGTTAATGCTGCATGTTTCATAAAGGCCTCATTCGAAACTGGCTTGCTTGAATTTGGCAGAATATGGTCAGGTTTAGGCGATATTGTTGCGCTTACATTTTCTTCGACTACAGCCAGGCACTGGCGACAAGTCTCGTGGCCGCTTTTCTTCGTGAGATTATACATATTTTCGGATACGTTGACTTCACTATTTGGTTGGCTTTGCGCAACAGACTGGCAGCATTGAAGATTTTGTTTGTTTTTAGGCAGTCTGTTATTCTTTGTGGATGTTGTCAGGAGAGGAACACCAGGGTTTCTTGTACAGCTTGCATCGCGCTCCTTGTCGCTGCCGCTTTCGTCGTCCTCTTCATCGGACCTAATAAGTTTCCGAGGTCTGTACCGATGTGTCCGCCTACCCAAGACATTACCAGATACCTTATTCAACGGAACATTTTGCTGTTCTAATGCACATGATTTTGAGGGTACCACTCTCGTGGTAGCCGATGATTTAGACGCTTTATCCTCGGGAGACACTGTAAGGCGTACATTTATTGTCTTGCTACCACTGTGTGGCACCACAACCGATTTACCAATCGATTCATATATAGTATAAACGATGCCCACGATGTCATCCTTTGTAATTTTTCCATGGTGGCCATCTAAGTCATAAAACGTAAAGGAAAACTGCAATGGTTGTGACGCTTTCCCACCTTCAACTGAGACATCACACGTGAATTCCTGAAAAAAATCGTTAAATTCAACAGTTGAGTGAAGTCATCAACGCACAGACTACAAAATGCCAAACTGGCCTTCGCAGTCATGTCTTTTAAAGCAAATTATATTTTTCTGTGACTCACCTCTAATCGTATGTGGTCCTCAGGTTGTTGTTGCTGTGCATTTTGGACAAAGCGGTTGGATGATTGACTCTGTTGACATTCGAGTGGTGTCTCAACGCCGACTTGAGACTCTTGTAGGTCAAATGGTATTTGACGATGCACGCCGGACTTTAGCAAGTTCTTACTACTGCCGTCCCTACAACTACTGTCATGTGATGTTGATGTTTGTTTTACGATGCGGTGGTTCTTTTGAGTATCGCTTTGATTGTTATTACTTAATGCACATGTATTGATATATGCCACGGGCGATGTCGCTGTCGATGTCGGATTAATTCTGGAAGTTGTTCCAGATTGCAATGACAGATTATTCTCGCGATCACTTACAAGTAGCAGGTCAGGGGGTGCGCTGCAAGAGGACGAGGCTCGCACTTGATGGTAGATTAGCTCCTCTGAATCCGTTGCACATTCTTGCACTGAAATATTAATAATTAATGTATTGTTCTAAAAAAGCACTTTTCTGTCCGGGCTACACTGCCTATTTTTGAGATCATTCAATAATAAAAAAAATATATATATCACGTTCTTCTCCATGTAGGTTCATTCTACACAACATGAGAGCGAATTTTAGGAACTGTACGTTTAGTTGAGGCTACCACTTCCCTTTCTGCTTTACTATTCATTAGTCATTCCAATGGGATGGGGTCTGTTTGTGGGTAATGAGAATTAACTATTTTCCTTTGAAAATAAGTTAGTTTTAGAAAGATTGCTTAGAAACACGAGATTCTTTCCACATTTCGAGTATGGCATAACAACAAGCCTTAAAGGAGAAACAAACGAATAAAATCACAATCATATGACCTGCACCCTAAAAGTATACGTTCGACAACATCTCATATTCATAAGTCCATATCGAGTTAAATATCTAAATTGGCATATAAGAAAAGTTACCAAAAGAGGAGCATGCATTTTTCACATTGTAGTTCTGAAGTGTGACTCTCCAACCAGTTAACAACAGAATCATCGAAACTATTTAATCAAACTATTATTCAAAGTTATAATATTATAGTGTCGCAGCAATTGTTGATAATTTCAGTAAAGAACAATTTTGTCGATAGAAGCAATTTCACTTTTTAAATGAACATTTTGGGTTTAAATTGTATTGAATTTTGTCGGAAACACAATTCCTACTACTGGTAGAGGTTAATGAAATTAGGAGTATCTACAAGTATTTACTGTGCAATAATTTCGTCGCTTTTCAAGCAAAATGGTTCGATTCGATAGATTTAGATTGCTAGACAATGGAAGGACAATCTTTAATGGTCTTCTCCACAGGCCTATCCAATGCTAGTTGCCACACATCCAACTTTGTGTAAATGCGATGTCACCAAAGACTACTGTAACGGTGCCCCTTAGTCTATTAACTTCTACTTAGTAATACCAATTTTGTGTCCCTCCTTTGAATATTTTTTTCTCTCGTCTCAAAAGCAGCTTTTCGCTTCCAACAAATTTGCTAGCCAAGCGTTGTAAAAAAAAAATAAAGAAGAAAGCAAATATGTGTAAAAACACATTTGAAGCATGTATTATCCGCTTTAAATCAATAAACTGAATACAGATCCATACATTTTGTAATAAAATAAACTAAAATACGGAAACTACCAAATAACCGATGCGCAGGTTAAAAATCTCTGTTCGCTTATAAACTAGATACGATAAGTGATACTGCCAAGGAATCGATAATTTATATTCTCCTGACAAATTTAGTCGAATGATCCCTAATGATGTTACCAGTTCAGTACGTTAATAGATTTACGACGTTATAAAGCCCGTTTTCGGAAATGGACCTAAGAGTGCTTACGTACAATTTGCTAGTTTAATAAATGTAATTAAGTTTAATGCTGATTCCAGTAGTCTCATGCTAAGAATATGCACAATCTTGGATTAGAATAAGTGTATTTAGGGATAGGAAATTGGTAAGTAAATATCAAAATGAGGAACCCAGAAATTTACCCAAAATGTGATTAAAAACATTATCAAAATTAGGGGAAAAAGACTAGGTATTCCGAAGTATAACAACAGATAAGTGCATTTTAGAAAAACGTAATCTTTTTTTACGAATTTCATTTGAACCAATTAACAACCAAAAAAATGTTAATTTTGGAGCAGAAGGAGAAAAATGTTATTCAATTTGGGTGGGTGACCTACGGATAGATGGCATATCAAATTGGCATAGAGAATAAATATGTTTTATGTATTAGGTGATGTACAAAACCCAATACATACATGTATGCTATGTAATGTAATTACACACATATCTACTATGAGGACAGAACGGCAACTCTTTGGTGTGGTGTGCCTACGTTCGTTCTGATTTTTCTTTGAACTTTCCGTCGTCATTGTATCTCTCGAAAGACTGTTTCTTTTAAATGCCACCACCACCATACCATCGTTTTTCTGTTTTGTTCTCCACTCGTGTTGTCTGTTCGTGGCGCATACACACTGAAACCTACATATCTATACAGTTAATGTTGTTGTTTTATCTTGCTGAGCGTTGACTGTGAGGGGTCGGCTATTCAAAGCGATCATAGCTTTGAATGGCCGCCGCCGAGTGTATCATGAAACATGTTTTTTATTCCCTTCTCAACGAAATTGACTACACTGATGACTCGATGTACGCCCCTTTAGATACTATAATGATTGCAAACAAGCAGTCCGTGTAGCTGTATTAAGTAGGACGAAGTAGCACTCATCTCGTACTCACCTGAGAATTGTTTATATCCGCCAAGGAACTTATGTTTCCACCACTTTACCAGGTTTCCCGCCATTGTCCTATGTCAAAAAAGTCTACAATGGCGAGTGGAAGCTCTCATTGAAACTTGTGTTTCCGTTTCACTTTTTTAGGATTTTTTTGTTAACTGCGGTTAATGCAGCCTCTTACTCTTATTTAGACTTTTCACACTACACTTGACAATAAAAACAAAGTACGTAAAAATATTTACACATACATACACACCCATTTACATATAGGCATGCAAAATATAAAAACACGCAACGCAAGTACGGATAATAAAGAAGTCTAAGATCACACTAACTATTTTTACAATTTCTTTTATTATTGTTTATTAAATTCGATTCGAGAAACAGGAGTGTGTTTGTTTACCGAGAAAATTTTTGTATTTGGAGGTGTCTGTCCTTAAGAGAAAAAGCAAGTCCGAACTACAAAGTTAGACGACCGCATCTTAGCGCCGTTTAAACTTCCCTACGTTTAGTGTGTTACGTATCGTATCGTAAGGTGCATGTAGGAATGAACTTCATTAAAAAATAATTTGTTTAGACGATGACAAATCTTTTTCTTACGCATGCGTAATGACTTTAGATATTTTTCTCTACGTGAAAGTTAATCATGTTTAACCTATATTGCAACTAAAATCGTTTTCCCTTACTCAAAAAAGTAGATGGAGTTGTATAAACGGTGCAAGGAAAGGGTGAATTTTGAGTTATTAGTTTTACGATATAATAAAGTAAAAATCAGTTATCGTAGTGAAAAGTTTATGCTATGTTCTCATAACAATTCCAATCACGTTGTTCGCTTTCAGCATTAGGTGCACGAATTTATCCATTCATACGGCACGATTCGTAATTCATATTAACATAATTACTTTTTCAAATTTTAATTTGTTGAATTTAATGAGCATTTTTCGGAAAACAGATGAAACTCATATTAATATAAATAGACGACATGTTTTTTTTCCTCCAAAGATTTATTTTATCCATGGTAAAATTAAGAAGGTAAAGTCATTTCAAATAAGCATTCCCTCCTCTGCTTTTTTGTAGTTTACCTTGTCAAATTACATGGCATAAAAATTGGCTCCCATCTCTGATTTGTGTGAATTCAATGGGTTTATAAATGTAAATTTTGACAATGAGATGTCGTCAAATGAATAATTTTGAAAAAATTGTGAACATATAACTGCATGACTTTACCTTTTTAATTCTACCATGATTTTATCATTATTTATACAATTTTAATTCATGCTTCGGACTTTTTGTGTAAATGTTAATATTTTTGTGTTTTCCTAATGGTGAGACTACATAAAACATTTTTTTTACTGGCTTAAATCATCGGCTGGCTTCTTCGGAAAGTAACAAAGGAGCGTAGGACAAAAATCGAACTAAGTCAACCTAAGGGCCTAAAGACTTTGTATACATGTTATAGTACAAAAAAATCAAATAAATAAAACTTCTTTGTTCTTCTATGACGGTTGGGAACATTGACATGTCAAAAAATGTTGAATGTCTTTTCAAATATAAGTAGATTTTTATATGTTTTATACGACGTCATTCGGAACTTATTATAATAGGCGTTTTTCAACAATTTATACAAATGTAAATAAGTTTTCATTCAACATTTTTAATTCCAAAATTTGGTTTGACAGTTAATTGTCCCAGCAGCTTTGTCGATGCGTCTACCTATATTCTTCTACAATGGTTGTAATCAAAATGCGTATTACCCACTTTTTGTAGCGAAATCAGTTTTTGGAGAAACATAGAACACAATTTTGAAAAGAAATGTGGACCCCTCATTCAGTTTTTTGTTAATGCATGCATTTTTCAACAATTTTTACAAATGTCAATAATTTTTCTTTTAAATTCTTCAATTCCAAATTGGTTTGACAGTTAGTTGTCCCAGCAGCTGTGTCGATGCGACCGTGTTCTCGGGTAATGAATGGCTGATTGTGTTGTTCTCATTCGTAAACAACAGAGTTATCGGTGATTTTACTTTCGGTTCGTTTTTTATCGGGCCTTACCTGTTTGCCTTCTTTATTGTTTCGTTGGGACGTCTACACAAATAACACGACGACAGACCATATTGGGTCCATTGGAAACCTTTACTTGGGATTAGAACGAGTTCGCAGCTACGACACAATGAGCAGTGTATCCTCCAAATCA
Source organism: Musca domestica (assembly GCF_030504385.1). Taxonomy (NCBI): domain Eukaryota; kingdom Metazoa; phylum Arthropoda; class Insecta; order Diptera; family Muscidae; genus Musca; species Musca domestica. The sequence continues at coordinate 1,011,490 of NW_026712232.1, forward strand.
CAGGTGGCTAAATCCCCAAAACAGTTTCAACTGCCTGCCGTTCTTAATGACGAACTGAGAGCTCAAGCATTATATGTTCCTTTTAGGGAACGCAGTGTTAATCCTGAAAATTACGATTCGAAAATGAAATTTTGGAAAGACATCATTTTAGAATTCTGTCTGCATAGGGGATCGTCCACTTTTTCCAAATATGAGTTGCTTCAGACATTTTCAATTGGACAAAGAGTTCCTTCTTGCCTAGACACAGTGATTGGCGAAATGCAGCGAAGTGGACTTATACGACCTCGCCTCGAGTACGAGTACGACCCCTCAAACGGTTGGACTGGTTGGGCCGTGCTCAGGTTTTGGAAAAACCCGTTGCATAAAATTAAAAACGCTGTTCTGTCTCCGAATTCAGCGCAACAGGATCACATGTTTGTGCACCTTACTGCAATGAAAGTAATACATACGATTCTCATTGGACAAAGCTTATGTGGATTTTAATACTTGCTTCTGCTTCTTAGAAATACTGCAATGATTTGCAAGCGATTTTCGAGAATCCTCCTTTCTCTGGTGCCATTTTTTGCTATGAGGAACTGAAAAATAGCATTTTTGCCTCGACAAAAATGTCGGAAGATTGCTTAGTCCTATGTTTACAAACTTTGTCCTGCCAGAATAAGATAGGATTACATTACCGACAAAATGTCGATGGAAATAATAATCAGATTATACATTTGGTGAAAATACCTTGCAAGTATTGAAATCTGATTCTCAAACATGCCGTGCTAATATTTCATTTATTTTTTTAGCCGCATCACATCCCTCTGTAATTATAAACGAGTCGGATATTGGCTTGCACAATCTCCATACAACAAGGCAATTGTTGCTGAAACAACTTGAGAACTTGGAATTTCAGGTTGCTGAGAACGAAGAAAAAGCTCGTCAATACATTAAGGAAAATAAGCGATTATTAGCAAAGACCTATCTGCGCAAAAAGCATCTTCTTGAAAAAAGTCATGGTAATTTCGTGAAAACTTAAAAAAATCGAAATATAATTTGTTCTTTTTTCATGCAAATTTTGTTTTAGCAAAACGCAGCGATGCTTTACATAACATAGAATCGCTCATGTCCAACTTAGATGATGCTAAACATAATGGAGTGATTTTGGACGCGTATAAATATGGAACGAAGGCTTTGCAAGAAATTCTAAAATCGTCCAACCTAACATATGATAATGTTGAAGAAATTGTTTCAGATTTGCGTGAAACAATAGATACTAATTCTGACCTACAAGAAATTATTGCTAAGACAAGCACCTCTGAATGTCTCTCTACGGAAGAAGAGGACGAATTAGAACGCGAACTAAAGGGGCTGTTTGCAGATCAGGCTGCTGCATCTTCGCCCATTATACCAGGCAAAGCTCCAGCGAATGATTCTCAAATAACGCAACCACAGAAAATAGAAATAAGTGATGCTGAACTTATAGCGATGTTAGATGAACTAGAAGTAGAACAAAAAACACCTGCCAATAGCTTCAGCGTTAGTGAAGCCACTATTTGAAACAAACGGTATATTATGCACACATATATAAATTATAACGAGGTGACATCGAATGTTAAATATTTATGGACAGTGGCATGTATATAGATTTTATTACAAACCAATATGAATTCTCAAAGACTTTCAATAACATTTAATTAGAAACGAAAGAAAATATTCCGAGTGAAATGCATAAATAAATACTACTTGTAAAAATGGACGCAAATGTTTAAAAAAGAATTAATTTAATTTGTTCTTTGTTTGAAAATATATTCCTTTAAAAAGAGCCCTCAGAAATTTTGCGACCTGAAAATGTTTGTAAATTCTGCAAATAAAAGGTTCACCAATTATATGTAATAAATCGTTCAATGCCCCTCATAGGCAAATTTTATAACTTCACACACAAGGTGCTCAAGGTATATGTAATAAATGGAATGGTAACAATTATACACAAGCCAAGACATGAAATGGTAAAGACTAGATAAAATTCATCATAGTAAATATGGACATAAAAATGTGTAGAGGCACCGCCTATAACAGAGGCTTGTTAATAAAAAAAAAAACTATAGTAGAACAAAAAACTTATGAAGTTTGAACAGAAAATATGAATATTAATTTCCAAAGAATTTGAAAATATGTACAAGAGCTTCCTATATGATTCAAAACGATGCTTCACCTCCAAGTCATATAAACACGGACTGGTTCTTGTTGTATGATCATTTGTATGAAGGAAAAATAAGTTCTTTATAGAATTTTCATTTCATATTTTTTTGGATTTCTCCCAATAAAACGTTTTGCATTTGCCTGATTTCGCCTCCTGTGTGATCTTATTTAATTGGACTTGATTAATCACCTGAATACACTATGTTCTACAGTGGCTGTACATACATATGGGCGATATTAAAATCGTATGGTTCAATTATTAAATCTCAATAAACGAATTAGCCCAGTGAAAACCACTTTTCTAGTAGAATTTAATTTTTGAATAATTAGGACCGGTCGTATGTCTGCCACATTGAACCTTTTTATGATAAAGACATAAGAAGTGCGGCTTGCTTTCTAGAAAATGCCGCCCAGTTTGGCCCTCCAAAATTATTTGGATAGGTATTTCTGAGTATGTTCCTACCAACTTTGTCATAAATTTCGATACCTACCTCACTTACCTTGTTAAAACCGACGTATTAGATGAATTAACTCTTTTTTCCAAAACGGCGATTGTACAGTGGCAGTTATATTATCAGTTATTAGATGATCCATTATATTATAGCATTGTTAAAAACGTATTTACATGTGTATTGTTGATATTGCAACTATAATGTGATATTATATAATCGAATAGACCCTAGAACATATTGAACCTTCAACATTGCCATAGATTGCCATGCATCACTTAAATCCAAAGAATCGTTTAACTAATGCTCAAATGCCACACCATAAAACTGTGATATTTGTAGCTTATGTACATAATTCCTTCAGTCGGGTGTTTCTCTAGTGGAAAACTGAATACAAATTATTTTTGCAAAGTAAGAAACAAATATTGTTGGTTTTATGAGTGTCTTCTACTTACTTACTAACTACTATTAGTAAATGCTTAAGCTAAGAGCTAATGGCTAGACAAAAGTTCCCTATTTCGCAATTTAATGTTTGAAGCGGTTAAAATGCTTGCCTTTTTCTTATACAATAACTGATTAACATAGAAAATATTGTTGAGTCTAAAAAATAACTCGGCTGTTCCTACTACAGAAATGGTCCAAATTGTCTTGCAGCCAAATTTCCTATTTCCGTATTCATCTCTCCCTCCATTTCCAGCGTTACGTGTAAATTTGAAAGAGTATTAAAATACTCAAAATAGTACATATGAAGCAAATCAATACGGGCAAAATGACGATGAAACGTAGCGATCTAAAACAATTAAATACTAGATTAGTTGGAGCATTTCAAAAGCAGATTCATATAACTTACCGCCTATGCCCCAAGGCTGGATGTCAGAGATTCAAGTCCATGTCGGCCTCCAAATCAATATGATTCATTGAAATTCCAGAGCTGTTGAGAATCTGTGCCTCATTCGCATTTTCACTTCCATTTCCAGAAGACATCCTTTGGGGTTTTGGTTTTCCTAGCATCCAAGAAATTACTTTTTCGAAAAGTTCATATTAATAATCAAAGAGAAATGATCAATGTAGTGAGATGATTTTATTCTAATAATACAAGCTTGAAGATTACCATATCCAGAATTGCAGTGCTATCTAGACTCCCGAGATACACGTTAAAAAAGACATATATATTTTTCAATTTATTCAATAAATAAGAGGCCATTGTAATGTGTTAAGACTGCGATCTAAATTCTGATATAATACATGGCTAAAATGCACTTCAATGTATTACAAAAATATAAAGTATGTACAAATGATCAGTTAAAATCAATTGTTTTCGTTAGAACTAAAATTTACAAAATTACAAGCTCAGTTTCAGAGGATTGTATTGTTGTGAGGGCTTATTACATGCAATAGATATCAGAGATGGGCATAATGCACTGTATTTTTAGTGCACTAATAATTTCACTATCACTGTTCATTTAGTGGTAGTGCAATTTTTAATTTAATTAATTTTAATTGAAAAATAAATTGCACTACCACTAACCCTTTAATGATATTTAAAAAAAAATTCCACTACCACTAAATCTTAGTGGTAGTGAAATTTCAATAGCACTACCACTAAATTTAGTGGTATTTAAAAAAACTTGCACTAAATTAGTGGTATTTCATAAAAAATAGCACTAAATTAGTGCTATTTAGAAAAGTAATCAAATTTTATGAATATGTACTATATATTCTGGATTGTTGTTCCCTACTCATTTCAATAAACTTCATTATAGCTGGTATAATACTTATATACATAGTGTTTTTTTTTTTGGCTTCACTAAAATTTAGTGGTAGTGCAAATTTTTTTTTAAAAAATCACTAAATTTAGTGGTAGTGCTATTAAAATTTCACTACCACTAAAATTTAGTGGTAGTGCAATTTTTTTTATATATCACTAAAGGGTTAGTGGTAGTGGAATTTTTTTTTTAAATATCACTAAAGGGTTAGTGGTAGTGCAATTTATTTTTCACTACCACTAACCCTTTAGTGGTAAATATTTAATTCTTAGTGCACTAAAAATTTAGTGCAATATGCCCAACCCTTAAAAAGATTATCAGTTTGATAGAAAATATTAAATCTTGAGTCGCACAGTGTTTTAAATACGATACTCGGTATTTATTTTCATATTTATTTTAATAGCTTGAAGATATAGACCAAGGTCTATTTGCCGCCATGGCTTCCATACGAATGAGGGAATGAGTTGAATATGGTCTTAGGCTACATGTATTTATTAGAATTCACTCCTGGCACATTCTGATGGGGAAAGAATATTACACTTATTTGGACTATGGTCAAACCAAGGGTGGTGGTTTTGTTTCTGCTGTATTCCGTGCAACTACTGGTAGCTAAATATCATCGTTTGATTTTATAAGTCGTGCTATAATTTGGACACAGTAGCTTGGGTTATTTAAGCGTAAGAGTCTAATACTTTTACCATTTTTGCAAGGTATGACTAGAAACCGTTCCCCTTGTCGAAAAGTAGCAAACCGTGCAGATTAATTTTAGAAAACACTACTTTTTACTAGACAAATTTAGCCGAGTAAAACAGTAGTATGTATGCTGATAAGTTGACTAAGTATTTTCACCTGTTTTTGGAATTTTTGTTAGTTTTCATTTGACTGTTTTACAATGAGCGGTAACAAAATAAAATATTTATTTACGAAACAACGAACAAATACTATTCAAATGTTAATGGTTCTAGACTACACATGATTCCTACTTTTTTCATTTTCATTACTCACCACCAGTAAAACAAAGACAACCTTCATCGTCACTGCGGGAGTCTCGTCGGGAATTTTTGATTTCTTTGTTCATTTCATTTATACAACGTTGATAGTAGTCATAGTCCTTTAAATACCACACTGGAGGCCACCGGTGTTCACGCAAATAGTCCTGGTTCTCTTGGTGCAGAGCTCGGAGTCCTTTAATTGAATACTTGCAAATAATATTGTAGTTTACACACAAATATGACATGCACCACTCCGCCAGTTGGTGTGCGTTATGAAGCTATAAGCAAACAAAAACTTTGTTGGAAACAAACCCACTACTTGGAAATCGAATTAGCTTGGAATCTAATACCTTTACTGGCTCCAACAGTTTTAAGCAATGATCGACTGTTTGATTTGTTTCATTTTGAGAAATCATCGTCAAGTCCTCGATAACACGACATTCCACCAAATTTAATAAACGGGGCAGGCACAGTCGATTGGCTAATTCCAACAGATTAAGACATTTCACAGCAGAGATATGCGGTATTTCATCGGTATATAAATAGCAGAGTAATTTATGGAATGTATATAGTGTTACACCGGGAAAAATGATCTGTAATGAGAGAGAAACGGTTTGCAAGTGTCGTTTATTTGTATGGGTCTTCGCTTACCACACTCGAATGGGCTTCGCGAAAATCTCCCGCTAGCATTGCCCTCATCACATCGCAACGAGAAACTAGAACAGCTCTGTGTGCTTTCATTTGCCCCTCGTCCAACTCAAACGTAATATCTGTAAACAGACCATCGCCCGAACAGTGCTTTTCCATGTTTTCTTTTAATACCTTAAGAGAGTAGTTTTAAAAACACGCTTAATTATTCTTACGAAAACACATGCTATCGGACAGAATAATTACCAAACAGACATGTGAGTTTGGTTCTTCGCCAGTCAAGGCATTTGGAGGCTTCGACAGGAAATTGGTTAATTGTGACAACTCTAATAGTTCTGCTGCCTGTTTTATATCCTAAACACACAAGAAGTTCAATGTGTAAAAAATGTTTTTGCACATTATAATGGAAAAGGTCAGTACCTCTACACTATATAAATCTATTGTGCCGGTGTATATAAACTTTAGGCATTGATGTAACGCCTGTGTAGTAATCAATTTTGTAAGCGTTAAAATGGTCTGGTTAGTTTGGATTCCATTGTTATTATCTATTTGAACGACTCGTATATTTTGGAACACTGGATGATGTAAATCCTTGTAAAGCTCAGTTGGGCGTTTAGCTTCAATCAGAGGCAGTGCCTGATAGCTAGATCGACGCTTTATTTGTTCCCACATTCTGCTGGGACAAATGAAATATTAGGAAACAGAGAAAATAATGTAACTCTTCCACGATCTTCATGAAGGCTACCGTGAATGTGTAGGAGGAAACAAAAGCTCCAGAATACATTCATATTGTAAATCTAAGACTCATTATTATTTGGAAAATGTAACCTACTTGCAAGTTTGTATTAAAATAGTAATCATTCACATTATTTTGAATTTACCTTTGTGCGCGCGACTCGTTTCGAATCAAACACTCGGTATCGTCGTTAAAATCCGCAGTTGTAGCTTCTCCAAAAGTGGAACTAACCTGTGAAAATGTTAAAATTTACAAATACAAACATTACAAATACACAGTCTAACTCACCATACTAGATTCGCTGCTACTTCGGCCACCCATATCAGAAATGTCAATGCTTAACAATCGATTGAAAAGATTGGAAGCTGCGGCAACCATAAACTTGTGCACAGAAAATTTCGTGTTACCCACTATTAGTATGAGATCGGTGTAAGTCTGTGCCAGAAACATATTGTACATATCTTGACGATAGTTTCCAACGACTACTGTTACTTCTGGTGGCGGCGGCTTAGGTGGTCTAAACGGAGCCTGTAATAAGGGTTTCTGTACCTTTTTTAGATTTGTCATCCAGAATCGCTGCTGTCGTCGCGCAATTAATGCGGATCTAATTGCGTTTTCGAACACTTCATTTACTCCGAAATATGTAAAGACACTAGTTTCATAATAAGAAACGCCCAACTCCCTTGCCACGGCACGAGCTTCGTCAGGCATTACTAAATCGCTTTTTAGAGCAGCTCTTAAAAAAGCAAAAGCAAATTGTTTAAATATATCTGAGAAAAGTCATGTTTCATTTACCTTACAAAGGTGCTCCTCTCACCAAAATAAGACAAATAAGTCTCATCGCGGTACATATACCGTAAGTCATTTTTACATCCTACCAATATTACAGGAACATCAGGGCAAAATCGCCGAATTTCCGGATACCACATAGCTTTACAATTGCGAAGCGAAATAGGGCTAGCTATAGAGAAGCATAAAAGTACGACGTCCGAGCTGAAATTAATTTACATTTTATTAGAATCGCAGTTGCCCCTAATACTAATTTACCGTCCATAAGCGAATCGCCTATCTTTATCGTGATCTCCAAATGTATCCCAAAGCCGCAATGAAACGTTCACGCCATCCACAACCTCCCACGATCTCTCAAGGACATCTTTGTAAATGCGGTACTGATCAATCGCCCACACTGTGGGAACGTGTGTCGACAAGAGTTGAGAAAGCGATACATGCTTATTACAAGCTCGCGCACAAATTAGGCGTGTTTTTCCTACAGCAGTGTCACCAACAAGTACACATTTGACCAGTTCCTGATGTGGTTGCTCGTTATCCATGTTTCCATTTACTTCGGGATTCCTCGGATTCTTATATGGTACAACGATCCAAATGGTAGCATTCGTCCAAAAGAGTTATCACCGACTGAAAATACAAAAACATTCGAGAACTGAGTCTCGACATCTCAAAGAGCTCTTCTAACATTTGACAACCGTGGAAGTTATCATTAATTATTTATGTGTGTTCACTAGGATCGATGCAAATAGCACATTTGATGAGGACAAAAGTCCACAATACGCCACACACAATCGTTAAAGAAGTGTTCAATTGATTTCTAATATTTTATTTTAATCTTGTATCGGCATTTGAAAGTGAATGTAATTTTTGCAATCAGAAATGTAAGAAAGAAATCGAAAGCAGCACCTGACAAAAGTATATATATATATATATATGTGTGTGTGTGTGTGCGTGTGTGAATGGACTCATTTCTGTTGCAATTTACAATGATTTTTAATATCTTAACTACCATTTTATATATTGGAAAAATATTAAAATATTATACTTACGTTGTGGAGATATCGTAGGATTAAAGCTTAAAAACAAGATTTCGCAGAAGATACTATTAACTAAACCCAATAAAGAACAGAACCGAGCCGTCTTTTTGTTTTCTCAGCTTTCTTTATTCGTTTTGGTTAAACTTTCGTGTTTTATTGATTTTTCTCCTTCTTTTTTCCGACGAAACAAAGAAATAACGAAAATTCTATCATTGCTTTGTGAATGTTGGTGGCACGTATACGACGCATTAAATATTGTTTATCTCTATGGAATATCCTTCTAATTAAAAATATATATATATATATATATATTGAAAGAAATCGGGTACAATCTGATAGATAAAACTGATGAAACTAATAATCCGCAGGTAGATCTGCGGCAATACCTTCATATTTTTCCTATTTGCGCCACTTTAAATTTGATGTTTCGTTCGGTGACAGTTGCAATTTTTCATTCGGTTAATGAAGTTTTTTTCGAAATCCCTCTGAATCTTAACTCTAGACAATAAATGTCAGAAAATATGTAAAAAACAGAAGTATAACGTTTCTCCGGCGCAATCATTTGTTAAAGGTATCACTACAGATATTTCTATGGGAATACACCGTCAAACGAAGCATTTTGTAAACCTCGGTATTGTTTGAATTTTTACTGCAAGTACAGGTATATGAACAGACCCACTAACTTCGTGCATTGCACTAAACCAGTACGCAAGCTAAAACTGTATAAACAAAATAAACAAAACAAAAAGCAATAAATGTCAAAAAGGCAAAACGTATTATACAATTTTATTTTTTGGTTGCATTGAATGTGTAAATTGAGAGAATAAGTTTAATATATTAATGTTTATTAGACATTTTGTATCTCCCCTACGTCGCCAATTATCAACAAGGAATTTCATGTGAGTTTTGGATCTTCCAAAAATCTCTAATACGAAAGAGCAAGTGAGCAATCGAATTGTTTTCCCTTTATCTGCATTTCAACCGGCTGCTTCATTCGTTGTGGTGTCATCGGTGGTGTCATCATCATACAGCTATTCGTTTGAAAACTGTGTGAGAAATATGTCCAGTTCTGTTTCATCCCCAGACGCGTTGTCAGGTAGTCCACTGAAGAATTTGCCGATCATGAGGTACCCAATATAACAAAACTATTTGTATTGCAATTAATGTTAATTATTTTGTACATAGGCTAGAAAACATAGAGAAAAGTGAACAAGACAACAGAGATTACAGGGGTTTGCAGTTGGAGAATGGTCTCAAAGTGTTGCTTGTTAGTGATCCAACAACGGATGTCTCAGCTGCTGCATTAGCTGTACAAGTGGGGTATGTTGGCAAATCATTAAAATCTTAGGTATATTTACATAATTAAGTGAGTGTTTATGTCCCGACCAAAGGACAGAAGCTAGACTGGCTATTGTTTGTTTATTTGTGTGTGTGAAAAGGATGTGCTGTTGGAGAATTTGTATACGTGGCTTTGTTATGATGCTTTAAGTTTATAAAATATTACGCAGTTGTAGCTTAGGTCTACACATTAGGGGCTTGGGAAGTTCGTACTGTAAGCGCACTAAAAGTACAAAAAGGTGCATAGTGTAGCATCATGGGTATTTGGCGATCGGGCAGAAATAAGACAGAAGACCTATTTGGTATTTTAAAATACACCAGATGTCTTACTGGCTCTTAATATTTTGCAAATGAGGCAAAGAAGTAAAAAATAATAACATAACTACGCATTGGGAAATACAGAATAATATTCCGACGACTTTGCAGGCAATTGTATTTATTTTTATATATGTGAGTAGCTTTAAAATTGTCTCTTTCTATGTTGTTGTTGTAGACACATGTCGGACCCAGAAAGTTTGCCTGGGTTAGCCCACTTTTGCGAACACATGCTGTTTCTAGGTACTGAAAAGTATCCTAATGAAAACGATTACACAACGTATCTGTCTCAAAGCGGGGGTTCGTCCAATGCAGCCACATATCCTCTAATGACTAAGTACCATTTCTACGTAGCACCAGATAAACTTGACGGGGCACTTGATAGGTTTGCACAGTTTTTTATAGCTCCGTTATTTACACCAAGTGCGACCGAGCGCGAAATCAATGCGGTGAGTGAGAGAAACTGTTATGTATTGCGGTGGCTATGACACCTGTCATCTTCAACAGGTCAATTCAGAACATGAAAAGAATTTGCCCAACGATGAGTGGCGTATTAAACAAGTACACAAGCATTTAGCAAAGGAAGGACATGCATATAAGAAGTTCGGAAGTGGAAGCAAAGCCACTCTGTGTGAGATTCCGAAGCAGAAAAACATAGAAGTAAGGGATGAACTACTCAAATTTCATAAACAGTGGTATTCGGCGAATATAATGAGTTTGGCTGTTATTGGAAAAGGTGATGCACGAAATTATGTACTTTTGTATTTTTAATTTTTGTTGCTTTTGCAATTTTAGATAACCTTGACGAGCTTGAACAAATGGTGCTAAAGAAGTTCTCTGAAATCGAAAATAAAAATGTGGATGTGCCAACTTGGCCCAGGGAGCCTTATGATGATAATCAATATGGTCAACGAGTATTGATAGTACCTGTAAAGGACTTGCGTTCATTAACTATCAGCTTTACAACAGACGATTTGACAAGGCTTTACAAAACCGCCCCAGATAGTTACTTGACTCACTTGCTTGGCCACGAAGGCAAAGGGAGTATATTGTCGGAATTGCGTAGATTGGGTTGGTCCAATGATCTTCTTGCGGGCCATCAGAACATCCTACATGGTTTTGGCTTTTTTGAAATTCACATTACACTTACAACGGAGGGGGCAAATCACGTTGATGATATAATTAATATTGTTTTCCAATATTTGAAAATGCTTCGAGAAATTGGACCTCAGAAATGGATTTTTGACGAGTGTGCTAAAATCAACAGCATGCGTTTTAGATTCAAAGAGAAGGAGAAACCTGAAAAGTTGGTCACAAACGTTGTGACTTGCATGCAGGTAAACTATTAAGACCTATGTACTGCTTGCTTACTATGAAAACTATTAAATGACAACTCAAACTTTAAGGTTTATCCATTGGAAGAGGTTCTCACAGCCCCTTATCTCAGTGATGAATGGAAGCCAGACCTAATTACGAAATTACTAGATGAACTTGTCCCGTCGAAATGTAGAGTAATTGTTATTGGACAGAGCTACGAAGACCAAGCAGTTTTAGCGGAACCCTATTACCAAACAAAGTATGCAACTCTCAAAATAGAAAGCGAAACGATAAAGGTGATGAATTAAAACAACTACATTTTATGAATGCCTTAACTTATGTATTTGAAAACAGAAATGGGAGACATGTGAGTTGAATCCACATTTAGCATTGCCACAGCCAAATGCTTTCATTCCGGAAGATTATGAACTGGAACCTTTCGATAAAGACCTGTCGAAACATCCAATCATAATAATGGATACGCCTATTTTGCGTGTGTGGCACAAGCAGGATAATGTTTACCTCAAGCCGAAAGCATGCATGTCGTTTGACATGTCAAATCCCATTGCTTATCTGGATCCCCTCAATTGTAATTTAAATTATCTTATGGTGTCTCTTATAAGGGACCAATTAAATGAATATCTCTACGACGCGGAGTTAGCCGACTTGAAATTACAAGTGGGAAATAAGTCTAATGGAATTGAAGTGAGTTTTTTTACAGATTTTTTTAAGTAGTTTATGATTATTTATTTTATTTAGGTCACTATTCGAGGTTACAACGATAAACAGGTGGTGCTTTTAGAATACCTTCTTAAGCATTTATTTGACTTCCAAGCAAATGAGAAACGCTTCAATATCCTTAAAGAGGAATACAAGCGGAATTTGAAGAATTTTAGTGCCGAGCAACCATATCAGCACTCAATGTACTACTTAACCCTCTTGCTAACAGAAAACGTTTGGTCAAACTATGAACTGCTGGACGCCGTTGAACGTAAGTAGATTACTTATAATATGAAAAGCTTTTCAAATTTCCTGTTCTATTAATAGTAGCAACATATGAGCGGGTCCTTACATACGCCAAGGAATTCTTTTCCCGCCTACACACCGAGTGTTTTATTTATGGCAACGTTGCAAAAAAAAAGGCCCTCGAAATAGCAGGTTTGGTTAACAAACGTTTGGAAGATACAAATGCAAAGGTGTTGCCTTTGTTGGCTAGACAAATGCTTCCCAAAAGAGAATATAAATTGTGTCCAGGTAAGTTATGTTGTATCACGGTGATGATTTGTAAATTTTTGAATTTTAGGTGATAGTTATCTATTTGAAAAGGACAATCTGTACCATAAGAGTTCTTGTACACAAATATATCTACAATGTGGTCCTCAAACTGACCGAAGCAACAACATGGTGAATCTTATTTCGCAGATATTGACAGAACCATGCTATGATTGCTTGCGAACTAAGGTCAGTGTAACATATAAATGGCGAAAAGATGTATGTAATCTACTTTCGTTTTAAATAGGAACAATTAGGTTACATTGTTTTCAGCGGGCCAAGGCGAGTAAATGGTGCAAACGGTATCAGAATTATTGTCCAGTCTACGAAACACCCAACATTTGTAGAAGAGCGTATAGAGTCCTTTTTGGCAAACTTTAAGGTAGACGTAAAATGTAAAAATGAATGCATAAAATAACTGTGCTTTTTACAGAATGTAATAGAAGAAATGTCCGATGAAGAGTTCGAGCGACATAAGGAAGCATTGGCTGTAAAGAAACTTGAAAAACCGAAAACCGTTTTTTCTCAATTTGTACAGTTTTACTCTGAAATTTCTTTGGCTCAATACCATTTTGATAGGAATGAAGCTGAAGTGGCAATTCTGCGTAACATCACGAAGGACGAATTGCTACAATGCTATAACGTATGTTTTAAAACACTTTTAATAACAAAAAAAAAAAATAAATTGTCTTTTCAGTCATTCATTGCTCCGGATAGCGTGGACCGAAGAGTTCTTGCCGTTCACATAGTGTCGACACAAACAACTCAAGACGAAGAAGTTGTTGAGCACATATTGAAACGTCATGCTAAAATTTCGGACGTTGTTGCATTCAAATCCAGCAAAGAACTATTTCCACTGATGTCTCCTTTTTTGAATATAAAAGCCAAAGGAGCCAGAAGCAAACTGTAAATTATTTACTCCTGCAAGAGAAGTGATTTATTATATATTTCCAATTGCTATATTCACATTGAGGTCGTGGAAAATTAAAAGATAAAATAAAAACTACAGTAGATTATCAAATCTTTTGTAAAAAATAACATAAGCACATTTTAATTCTTACATAAAGGAATTAAAAAATATATTGATATGTGTAACAAAGCTGAAATTATTGCAATTAGCATGTTCAAAATAATGAAAGCAGCTAAACATTAAATCTAATTTTATAATCCTCCATTATGTTTTAGTATTCACAGGTCATTCTAATGGTTTTTATTTATATTTCATACATAGTAATAGTATTTAAAAACAACGTTGTGTACTACAAATAAGCTAATTCACGAATTGGAAAACATACACCCTGGACCTAATCATTTGTATATTGCCAGTGGACGTCTTAAACTAGACTCCGAATCAGGATATTAATGGTTATACTTTACAATCTTTATTCAAAATCAGTGCCTGGATTACAAAGTATATATGATTTGATCCAGAACTGCAAGAATGTTAAAGTTTTTACCACGATAACAGATATTCCATTTATGGTCTCGAAAAATTGCAAAACTTGTAGATATTTGCAGGTAAACATCTCCCTTATGTGTGATGTATTAGTATATTTGCCATTATTTTTCATACAGATCATGGTATAGGAATACAGACAGATGCATCAACGCTTGGGAAATTTGATATGCCAAAATTTTTTAAATGTTATGTCAAAACTAAGTAGATTTTTATATGTTTTTTTACGACGCAAATTCAAGGCTGTTCTTATGAACAATTTTTACCAATTCCAATTATTTTTCATTCAACATTTTCAACTCCAAAAATGGGTTGAGAGTGTATATTATACCAGCAGCTGTGTCGATGCGACTACCTATATTCTTCTATCATGATACAGATGGTAATTGTTGTGATTTCATAGTTGAGGCTGCGCTAAAGCCTTATGTTTTGTCATATGACATGACATTATGCTCAATAATTATCTATGTCATCACTTCGCTTTGTATACCTCAATTTAGAAAAAAAGACTCGCCTTTCGTGTTTTAAGGAACTGACAACTAGTTCCTCGGTTCATTTAAACAACAGAGTTCTCGAAATCATGCATTACACTCATTCGTAAACAACGGACTTCTCGGGGATTTTGCTTTCTGTTTATTTTTCATCGGGCATTACCTGTTTGCCATCATATTTGTTTCGTTGGGTGACACGCGCTTTCTCGTTTTGCAGAAAGAAACACGACGAACCGTGCCACCTCCAATCAACATCAACTGAAACGTACCCTGAAAAACAGGAATAATAACAAAATAAGCATGTCAGGTTGTCAGGATCAGGTTGTTCCCAAACGAAAAAAGAGAAGAAATAGAAAGAAAATGTCTTCTGAGTCGGAAAATGTTAGTTTAGACGATAAAAAAGAGGAACAAACGAAGCCCCTGCATACGTCCATGGAAAGGCTCCAAGTACAGAATAACAACGTACAGAACGTAAATGTTAGTCGAAGTGCAGCTGGCTCAAATTGGGAGGCGATGCGACAAATCCGGACTACGTCTGCAAGCGGCAGTGAACAGGATGTGTGTGGAGGAAAAAATGAGGACGACGAAAAAGTCCAGCCACCAGCTGGTCTCAGTAAGTCGGCACGTCTACGGCAAAAGAGAAAAACAAATCAATGGAATAAATATGTAGCTATGGACTGCGAAATGGTTGGAGTTGGTTTCAACGGTCAAGAAGATATGCTTGCCAGGGTCTCAATTGTCAATAAAAACGGTGAAATTATAATTGACAAATTCGTAAAGCCACAGGAAGCCGTGACTGACTATAGAACAAGTATTTCTGGCATTCGACCTCATGATATAGAGAACGGGGAAGAGTTTAAGGATGTGCAGAATGAAGTGGTAAAAATTTTGCAAGGTATGCTGTAAATGTTATTTCTTGTATACGATCACGATCTAATAACAAATTCTGTATTTAGGTAAAATACTTGTTGGTCATGCGATCCGAAATGATTTGTCAGTTTTGCACATTAAACATCCATTTTCGAATATTCGGGACACTGCTAGGTACAAGCCGTTATGTCGCTTAGTTGCAAATGGTCGGACACCAAGCCTTAAACGGCTGAGCCAAGCAATTTTGGGACAAGAAATACAGACTGGTGAACACAACTCTGTTGAAGATGCTCGTGCTACAATGCATATATACAACCGTTTAAGTAAAGACTGGGAAGCATATCTAAGGAGACACCAACACAGGAAATTGTAATATTAAAGAGCACATCATTTTTCAATGCTACGGTACTCTGTCACCGGCCTTACTAAAGCTGTGGAAAAAAAAAAAAACAAAACAATATCATTTAATAATTCGTCATTTCATACATAAGTTGTGATGTTGCATTTATTCAAATTGTTTAATATAGAATTTTGTGTCAACAAAATGATAGACTCCCATTTATAACATTGGATTGTATTTTTAAAAGGCGTAAACTTGCCCAGAGTACTTCTATGATCATCTTTATTTTTATTGCCAACTGTTTCCACTACTTCCATATGTGAAGAACTGGAACTCTTTGCAATTAGATAAAATAGAGCATCGACCGTTCTAAAGCTGTGGAACATAGCAATGCAATTTTATATATTTCTTCTTTTTCATTCATTGATGATTAAATGAAAAGTTTACAATATTTTACAATCATGTGTTGCAGTTTGATTTGATTGTATTTCCAAAAGGCGTAAACTGGCCCAGAGTACATCTATGATCATCTTTTTTTATTGCCTACTACTTTCCACTACTTCCATATGCGAAGAACTGCAAATCTTTTAAATTAGATAGAATAGGCCATCGGCCTTACTGAACCTGCAAAATATAATAAGGCAATTTTCTATTTTTTTTCTTTTTCATTCATTGGTGACAATATTTTTCATGTGTTGCTCTTGTTCAAATTACTAAAAATAGAATTTTTATATAGTTAACACAATAATGTGCTTATATTCATAATATCTAGTTGTATTTCTAAAAATATGTAACTTAATATAAGGGTCTTGTTAGGATATACATCCTAAGATATTGTTCCTCCCCATATTTATTGCTATTGAACGATCAGCTCATCTTTATCTCCTTCATCAACTGTGTCCTCCACTTTCGTCTGAGATTTTAAGGTAATTTCACTTTTATTAAGACATTCTAGGCGTGCCAATAAATCTGACCAAGGGTCTTCCGTCATTGATGGATGTAGGTATAAAGAAATGGACGAAGTGTGGCTCTGTTTAAAACTAGATAAATAAATATTCGTTTTCCATATGATTATGATCATATACGTACCTGGGAGTTACCAATTTCTGCATTTTTTCTTGGGGTGAACCACGACTTTTGCCCACTCCCACTCTTTAAATTGTTGTTCTGGTAGTACCCACTTGAGTAATTCGCTCGTCGTTGGTTAGGTTTCTTTCCATAAATTCCACTGTTTGTGACATCTCTACCTTCTTGACATCGCCCTCCCATTTCCAATGATATGTATTCGTCGTTTTGGGATGCATACTGTTGAATGGGCTTTGAATAGGGCGATGTGTAGCAATTATAATTTTTATTTTTTCTGGGAGTAGACATTTTCGTAGCGTCTTGTCTCGTTTGTTTATTCCAGGCAATTTTGTCTGTTCTCCCTCTTAAAAGAAATAAATCGAAAACGATACGAAGAGAAAATGAGGGCAAAGCGGAATGTGTAATGAAGATGAAAATCAAAACAATAGATCGAAAAGGGGTGGAATTAACAAAGAATAAGACATAGTTTTATTTCTTTCTCCTTTCCACTCGAAGATTTGTTGTTGGGAATGACGAGTGAAAAGTTGAATTTCTTTCTGATTTGCACTCGAAGAAAGTAGGTCTCTCCAGATCGCCGAAGAAAATATCTGACAGGTGACGAAAAAATTGGCAATTGCTTTGCTAAAGTATAAACTTAGTATAAACTTACAAAAATAGTAAAGTATAACCCTGTCTGAACACTAAATATTTTGAAACAATTCCATGGTAGAAGAATAAAGGTAATCGCATCGACACAGCTGCTGGGACAAAGAGCTGTCAAACTGATTTTGAAATTGAAAATGTTGAATGAAAAATTATTGAAGTTTGTAAAAATTGTTGAAAAATACATATTATGTCAACCTCCGATTTGCGCCATATAAGAAAACATATACAAACTACTTATTTTTGACAAAACATTTTTAAAATGTTGACATATCAATGTTCCTATGCGTTAATGCATCTACCTATATTCTTCTACCATGAACAATTCGATGTTATCTTATATTGTGTATCACTGGGAAACAAATGACCAGTAAGATTTTGCTCTTTCGATCTGTTTTAATTAGGCGTTTTAAGATAAGTTTGGACCAGGTTCATGTTCGTACTATTTAAAAAGAACACGCCGGGTAAATATTACTGAACACATCATATTGCTCTACTAATGGTTTCTAACAGAAACAAATAATGGATTTTTTTCTGTATAGCTATCAGCTTTCTTTCTTAAAAGAACAAAGGGTGATCTAGTGAAACTTTGGGCCGAAATTGAACTAAGTCAATCTAAAACTCCTTTGTGTTTTTGGGAAAATCCAGTCGATTTCCCACGCCAGAAAAAAATCATTCTATATATTCTCACATTTAACCGTGAGAATTGACAAATCACAATACATTTTATTATACCGTCCATAGTCATATTTACCTGAATTTGCAAGACACCAGCTATAGAGTAATGGTTTTCAAATTTGATCATATGATTGTATCTTGAATAGAGCCAACACATTCTTTTATCGTATGACATTTCCAAAGGTAGAAAATAAGGCAAAGTAATGACTGTGTTTGGCCTATAAGGTATATGTCGAACTCAGCTGCTATGGATTACTTTGGAAGAATTATAATGGTGGAGGATTTATTGAGGCTGAATATCCTGCCAGTGTTTTACATGTCTAAAGTTGATAAATATTTCTGGTATAAGTCATCAGCTATTTTACTAGTTTTAACACTTAAAATGTACGGGAACACAATAAAAATAAGCTGGTGTGCAAAGCTTTCAAAAGAAGGTTACTGTTTTAACAGTAGTCAGTAGTTTCAGCAGTAGTCATTTCTTCTGTGATTGTTTTGGCCTACACATTTGTTTTTTATCCACGAACTTATCAGACATTTTCTAACATCTCAAAATTCGTAATGTTCTTCCCCGTGAACGTTTTAAGGTGCAACTAGGCATTTTTGGAGTCAGTCTACGTTATAAATTGCTATTGCCAATTTATTTATAACATCATTTTCAACTACAAATAAACATAGAAGTTTAAATCTATGTGCAATAAGATTTTCTCGCATAAGATTTATGAAGATATCAGGTACATTCTGGATAATAATATTGCTGGAATTAAAATAAACTAGTTTTTATATTATACTTATACTTAAATAAAAAATGAATGCTCGTCAGTACTAACATAGTCACAACACAATATAAAAACAAGTATTTCCGTAAAATTGAATATTATTTACTTTGCCTACTAAGTTTTTCTCGAATAAGAATTGAGAGGACATCAGGTACATTCTTCCTAAAAATATATTGCTGTGCATATAAACATTTAAAGATATAACGAAATATTGGGATTTACTCGCACTCTTTTATATTATTTTTATTTTTAAAAATACTAAGGCTATACTTAAATAAATGTGTGGTTGCACTATTTTAGCCATTGTACAATATAAATATATGAAGTCCGGCATGGTTTTACTAAAGTTGAACATTTGTACCTTTAACCCTCCGTATTTTTGCTTTTTTATTTGTGTGAAAACTGAATTTATTTATTTCAAACTGTTTTGCTGCAAGACGGTGTGTAACTTACGTAACACATTTATTTAATGGATATAGGGACCTTGTGAATTTTGGAAATACGGTTATGCAACAGTACATATTTTGGTAAGATGGTGTATATGGGCACGCATTTATTTAAGTACAACACATAGATATACTAGAAAGTTATCGCATCGTATTACTTGTTTACCGAATTCCATTATTGAACACCATCAGAAGCAATTCTTTGCATTGAACGTTTTAACCGCTTCCAGAAAATTCTGCATTCTTCTGGGCGGGATTTGTTATTATTTTTACCTCCTGGCCACTTTATATATGTCTTTACATCCATTAGGTACTGCAAATTTTTCGGTCTTTTATGTCTTGGTATTTCTTCCAAAAAGACAAGAATCAAACAATCTCTACACACATCAAACATCCTGGAAATGGCAATAAAATTATGCAAAAATAAATATTTTACTAACTCAATTTACCTTCGCTGTGCCAAGTGCATTTCGAACTGGCACCAGTGGCTAAGAAGGAATGAAGATGATATTATGAGCATTAACGAACGGGACCTATCCATACATGATATTATGTTATCCAGAATTGTAACGCCGATCTTAAAGAGTTATAAATTAAGATTTTGTTGTATTGTAAGCAAGAGGTCTCAAAGCAAAGTTAAAATTTGAGCCCTTGAGTTAGTTATAGCGTAATGCGATATCAAAAAACATACATTACCTGAAAGTCCCGTTCATGCAGGCAAATCTTAATATCACCATTATCTTCAACATTGGGCATTAGTTCAGTGAGCACCCAGTCGCGATCACTTTGGCAGTAACTAATAAATATGTCGTATATCATGTTTACGCCTCCATTTTCGTGGGAGGACCGAAGGCTCTCATCGTTCTCTTTTACAGCCTCTGACATCAAAGCGGCGGATTTAATGGAAGAATAGTAATAGTATATGTGCCAACGCTTTACATAAATGATTACACCGACCACAGTAACAGCCAGTAATGTTCCGACGATCACAACAACGTAATAAGTGAGGTTATCAAGTTGATGAACTATATCTTCGACAAGAGACCGTTGGTGGCAGTTCAGATCGAAAAAGCCCAATTTTTCCGTTTCGTTAAAGCACCAATAACGAGCATCTTCATAATCTAAAAGCTGCAACTTCAACATTGTCGATTCGTTAAGCTTATTCATCATTACCGGGCTTGCTTGAGGAGTAACAGAGGAACACGTTTTTGGATACATCCCAGACATATTGAAGTGAAATCGAAGTTTTCTAAAAGCTGCTGACAGATTCATGTTTTGTACAGGATATGCGCCTTTTCTTCTGTTGTTTAATCTTTTCAGTGTATGTGAAGCTACTACATCGGCCACTGTTTTGTTCTCAGAGAGGTTGTCGCATGTATACTCCAGAGCTTCCTGGATTATTTCGTGAGCGCATTCCAAGTTTCTATTATTTGAATTGCTAACATCAACCAAATCCCTTAATAGACAGTCACACACAAAGTTATTGTCGCCAAGACTCAAAAAATTTAATAAACTAAAATCTTTAAGCATTTCTGAAGTAATAATATTGATATTATTGTCTCTGAGGTTAAGGACACGAAGTTTTTCGTTATTAGTGAAAACTCGACTATACCAATTGCCTATGTGATTTGTGTTGAGATCGAGCACTTCTAGGTTTGTTAAATTAGTGAATGTTTCAAATGTTATTGAATTTATATTATTATTGGCCAATCCTAGTATCCGCAGGTTACTAAGGTTACGGACCCAAGATATATTTTTCAAGTTTGATAATTCAAAAAAGAGCACACTCAACGTCTCCGAGACACCTTCAAATGCATCATCGATTATATTATATGCAGCTAAAGAATTTCCTGACATGTCCAGGGCAACAAGTGCCGTATTCCTTAACAAAGCATTGCCAATCATGGGGAATGCGGTGTAACATAGACTGAGATATTTTAAACTGTTGCCGAGATGGGTGAAAGCGACAGCACTGTTTTTAGATAACTTCGTGTGTGAAAAATCTAAATACTTAAGGTTAGGCACATGTTTAAATGTCAGTTGCTGTATTTTGAGTCCGTATAATTGCCTATAAAGGGTATTAAGTGTTTGTGTTGGAATAGACGTGTAATCAAAGACATTCATAAAAGATAAATCCAAATACTGCAACAACGAGACGTGGAGGAATACATCGGATTGCAATTCTAGGATTTTATTGTTGGACATGTAGAGCCTTGTCAGGCTGGTTAAATTTCGAAAAGATTCTCTCGTTAAATGTTGAATTTTGCAATTACTTATATCCAGCTCTTTTAGTGTAGGTAAAATCGGGAATGTTGCCCATGTAATGGTTTCTTTTCCTATAGTGGAATAACAGAGAAATAATGAAAACGATGACAGGGTTTAAAGCATATTGGACAGAAATCAGGCAACCTATAGTATGTTGGTTAATTAACCCCATTAAAAATGCTGCCGTTTCGATTACACCCAAGTTGTGTTTAACAAACTTACCGTTTCCTCCGTAGTCGGGTACCATAACATTAAAGTTATTGCCGCTTAGTGTAAGAAATTTCAGATCTAAGGACATAACAGTCAATGCGTTATATGGAACGTGGGACAAGTTATTATGGGCTGCTGAGAAAACGGAAACATGTACATCAGGTACACCAAATGTACCGATCTTTTTTAACAATTCCTCATCACTGAATGTTTGTTGATGCGATAAATCCAGATATTTAATTGCCGCTAAAATTATCACCAATTATATACATGTTTATAAATTCGAATAACATGGAATCAACATACATGCAAGCATATAACTCTTATTTTTAAGTGTTCCATTGGGAAAAGTCCACCACAGCAAAGTGTTTTTAAATTCGTCCAGTAAGCACGTATAGCTATAATCATGGTTAAGTTTTGAAATTAATGGCTCAAAGTTGTAAAGAATGTTCAGATTTGTCTCAGGTGGATTTTCCACTATTTCGACTTCATATCCTGAGGTGTGATCTACATGGAACTCTTCGTATGAACTCCCCACCGTAAATGGATCTGCGTCACTTTGAACAAGTATGCTGGAACTATTATCCTCAAATCCAAAAACACAGCAATCTCCAATAAGTTCAAAAAGAAAAAGGATAGCAAGGATGGGATTTAACAAAATGTCCATTCTTTCTTGTACGAAGTCCGAAAGAAAAGTTGTTTTCTTTTATATGAACATGACAAATAACGACAAACAGTCCGTCATAAACACTAAGTATTGATTTACTAATGTTGATATTTACGTATGTCTTCGGAAAATGGCCAAAAATATTAATGATAATGTGAACACCAGTAGCGCTTATCAATGTTGTTCTTATCAATGATTAGGTTTAATATAACTGCTACCCTTTTACCAATTCCAATACGAAGTTATCTATTCTTATTGCTATTTTCAAAATGCAAGAAATAAGGCACATTGTTAGGGTGGTTCATTATTATTTCATACAATTCAATATATATAAGCCAACATGGCCAAAAACTTATATTAACATACAACAATATAAAAACATCCTATAACTAGATTAATCTAAAAAACTAAATACATAACAAAAATTATCAGCGAATTATTCTATATATTTATATATAAAAAATATAATAAATAACAATATGAAAAATATATCAGTCCTAAGATTTTGCAACGTTTTATGCATGAACGTAAACGATCCTTATATTCGTTTATTAGTTTTGAATAGGACGGTCAGGCATATAACAGAAGTGAACAAAAATTACTCATCATATACGATTATTTACTTTTCAGCGTAATTTATTTTTTATTTATATTAAATTAACACAGTTACCTAGCCCAAAGGGCCATTAATATATGAAGTTAAAAAAAATCAAAAATATTCGTGGTAAACAAATTTATTCAAAGTTGCTAATTTTTAGTCTCCAAGTTTAATCGAAATGAACAGAATCAGGGCCATGTTACGTCAAGAGGCAACGTTCGAGCGAAGAACCTAATCTGACGTCAACACAAGAAAAATTGTCTTGAAGCAGAGTTGTATTTTGCTAACATACCACACTGTATCCCATGTTTATTTCCTGTTCCGTTGTCTAAATAAAGCCCCCAACCGATGACCTTACCCGAAAAAAAAACATGTTAAAATAAAGGTAACCTCATTTCAAATTAACATTCCCTGCTCTGCATTTTTTGTAATTTACCTTGTCAAATTTCAAAACAAAAAAAAAAAAATAGTGCCGTGGAAACGCCGTACATCCTTTGACCAACTCTGTTTTCGATCTCCAGAACACTGAATTTTTTGATGTTTTCAACTCATTGCATCTAACTTTTACGGCGTCGGATTTCTAAGAGGCCTCGTAGTTTCCAATTCTGTCTTGGGTATTTGTTTCTTCGTCGTGTGCTGTATGACGTTTGCTTCAAATTCGATGAAGGAAGTGGAAATGGAGTGCTATGTCTGCATAAATTGCGGGAAGAGACAAAGCAATCTATACAAGAAGTATGATAAAATAATTAAAACTATTAACTGTGTAAGTATAGTAATGCAATAAATTAATACACGTACAAGTATGAAAATCTAATATAATTGATTTGTTGGTTTCACATCAAAATTGAAAACTTCTACACAATTTTAGGGGA
Source organism: Musca domestica (assembly GCF_030504385.1). Taxonomy (NCBI): domain Eukaryota; kingdom Metazoa; phylum Arthropoda; class Insecta; order Diptera; family Muscidae; genus Musca; species Musca domestica. The sequence goes on from NW_026712232.1 coordinate 1,035,727, forward strand.
CGATTCCAACTGGACCGGCTAACGTGATACCAGTTTCATATTGAATAAATTCGTTGCCTTAACAGACCGTTTTTGATAAGCTTATAATCTCATTATTTTGATTAATATTTCCGATATCTCATATGGAACTGAAGATATTGAACATTTGAATATTTGTAAATGTTATGCGTTACAAATCCATTGCATTTATTGCAATTATTGAATTGTATTCAATAAAATTATTGAATTTAGAAAAACATTGAAACGACCCTATTCGAATTGTTTCGTCAGTTGGACTTACAATTTTTCAATGGGGTCAATACCGAACAGTGGCTTAACATATTACCGGATTTATAGAATAAATTAATCTTATATGCAGCGTTTGGAAACATTTGACTAAGACACGAACATTTATGGTTTAATAAGAAATTACTTTTCAGGACCAATGTCACAAAACCGCAGATAAATATATAGAGTTCGAACCTGTCATAATAATTGTTGACTTCATGTTGCTATCCCACTCATCTTACCGCCATGCACTACATAACCGAGATTTTAAGGTACATCGCTGAACATTGGCATATTCAGATAGCTGGGATAGTCAGTAGATAACGGCTTATTTTATATTACCTGTTTCGTTGCAGTTGTTTTGGAAGTTGTCGCTGATATTGTTATTGCTCGAATCGCTAACCTTGTGGAGGGGGGAAAACGAGCGAAAGTTGAAAATAGCCAACAACGATTCACCACCATATGAACATGGATTCTATAATTGTTGTGCCTATAAAATCGGCGGTAAGTTTCAAACAGATTAACTATGGGTTTCCCAATTGTCGTTCCTCTTTGCAGAATTTTTGCTTTGCACAATGCTAATGGTAATTGCAAATATTACTTTGGGATCGAAACCAACCGGCCTTAGCGTGATGGATAGTAGCTACCTGATGATGAAAGCTTACGCACTCGCAAACTTTTCTAAATTCTTCCTATTGCCGATTATGCTCTGGCGGGAGAACACTACAGAGTTTGGTGCATCGCTTCATCGATTCTTCGTAACAGCTCATCATTTGTGTGCACTAGTTTCCGTGTATATTGTAGTAAGTCGGTGTCGACCTGTGATATCGACAGTGGTTGTGATTTCTATATATGTTCTTAAGGAATATCTGATGACACAGTATTTTGCCATAGATATTTAAGCGCCATTAATAAATAAAACATATCAGGTACTTTCGAGTGTACCGTTTTTGATTTCAGAATGGATTCTATATTTTTAAAATAAACGTGTATGTTATTAGCGATTGGTTTAAAAATAAGTCTTATATACCTATGTTGTTCCAGCTTAGAATATTTCAAATTATGTGATCACTTAACAAATCAAACTACTTCTATATTATATATGTTTATACTTCTATATTCTCGAATCACATTGATGGTATATATGCAAATTGTGTAAAATATCTCAAGTATACCCTTACACATGATGGCAGACCTCTTTATTGGTGCAGTTTCACGTGGGCTCTCTCTCCCCTACCCCAAGGAACCTGCAGTCTTGCAAACTGTGTTTCGTTTCGTTAAATTACACTGTCCTGGGCAGATATAGGACAGTATTTCACGGTAGAGGTTCGATAATTCTTTAGCACATTCTCAAAAAGAAGAGCGTTGTTAAAAAGCTGAATAATTTCTGCAACAACAAATTATTAACACAATTCACGAGGTTGTGTCGAGGCGATGGAACACGAAATCACCTAATTCGTTGTTACAAAATTAAAAGATTTCGAAAGAAAATAGTGATGGATGATACAGCACGTCTCCGAATGAACTTCACTGCGATCAGTAAACCGGTCCTCTACCGATAATAAATTTAGTTAAATCACAATTAACTAGAAGCAATTTTATAATTTGCGTGATAGAGTACTTAAAAACAAAAATATTAAATATCTTATGACAAAAGGGGTCCAGATATTTTCACTAAAACGACGTCCGACATCTCCGTTGTTATGCTCTAGGAGGTCATATTCCACGACGAAGAAGATGAACACGAAGAGCAATCATCACTCTCGGGTGTAGCGTTTATGTTGTGTGTAGATGTGGGACCCCAAATGCGAACGGTCGAGTCGTCACTGGCTGAGGCCAATAGGGAGGGATAAACGGGATTCCAAGAGACACAGTTAACTGTTTTTGCGTGACCCGACAGCTTGGCCAATGGTTCTTCTCTTTTTATGTGCCAAATGCAAACATGTTTGTCTTCGCTTCCGCTGGCTACGAAGCTTTCATTGACTCCTCCGAAACACGAATGTATAGCAAATTTGCTTTGACGAATACCTTGAAAACTACGCAATAGACATTTATCCTCCAAGTCCCACAAATGCAGACCTTGATTTGAAATGTTCAGCAGTGCTAAACGATCTGCGGAGTTAACCGAAAAAGTCATGATTGGGTGTGATTCCTTCAATACATCGAAATCTGTCCGAGGATTTTCAAAGTTGTATCTACACAAAAGGAAAGAAAATCAGGATATAAGATTCATTTAATTATATGTGAATTATTTACTAACCCTCGGATCCGAAAGTGGTTGTCTGCAGCTAATATAGTTTTATTGTCCGATCTGTACGCTACGCTGTTGATCCGCACCCCTTCCCATGAATCGAGAACTGTACCCTTGAGATCACATAGGTAGAACTGTCCCTTTTGTCCACCACAGACGAACCTGGTTCCATCACGATTGAATGCCCCACAGGATAGGCTATCTTCTTGGTTCATGTTATCCATTTTCATCATTAGGCGGCCATCATCGACATTAAAAATGCATATTTCCGTAGAGTCTTCAGGTCCGCCGACCAATATCATTTTCGAATCGGGGCTCCAATTGATGAAAGCAACTCTCATTTGGGTTTGACTGTCCAGAACTCGACGTTGCTTCAATTGCAATTTATAGGGATCGACATCCCAGATTATAACCGCACCATCCTTGCTTCCAGTAGCCAACTTCAAGCCATCAGGTGAGAACTTACAAAACCAAACTTCGTCGCAATGATCTGATAATATTTGAATTGTTTGGAGTGGAAACCCATCGGTGGCGCAGCAGTGGTCCGTTAGCAGAGATACATTTTGCAGATTAGTTTCCCAGGCCATATCATGAAACATGCAATTTTGTGTCTGTAACTCAACTGCCTGTTGCAGTAAGGATCGCAAACGCCTAGGAGCCATCATAACAGAGGGAGGCAAATATGTCTGTAAGCGTTCCATTACAAGGGCTCGGGATAATATTCCCTTACCTTCCCATTTGGCACGCTGGTAAAGATCGTGATTGTTTGAACACATCATATATGAGGACAACTGATGAACCCTCGAAATGTTATGTTGTAGCGGCGTAAGTTCATTTCGTAAAACATGCAAAGCTTCCAAAGGACAACCATCGTCAAGATTTTCCAGGTATTTTTGCTCCAATAATATAAATTTCATTTCAGTTATGGTTGATGGTTTCCCATTGTCTATAAGCGGTTCCAGTTCCTGAAAATGTTTATATTATAACGCATTCTCATTTCGTTTTTCTAATGGAATAACAATGAATCGTAGTTCTTAAATGATTATATTTTTGTATGGCAATATGACTGAGCAGTTTTAGGGTCGTGTTGTGTTGAGAATTGAATATCTAAAGTTTATATTTCTTAAATTCGCCTTTTTGGCATACCATTTTTAAAATTATAATTTGTCACTGAATTGTCTTCTTTGTATTAGCAACATACGGAAGTTTTCTGTATATAGAAGACTTTTAGGAGCTTTTTCGGCATAGATCTGTATAGCAATTATTTATTATTTTTCATACTAAATTAACTGTCTAAAAATTTGGACATCTTATACATGTCTAACTCAACACCGAGTCCCAAAAAACATTGAATCGGCGTATTCAGGTGAAAATTGTACACGTTTTGGAATCATAATGTTTAGCCTTCTCATTTCTTGTTAATTTTTAAACCATTTAACAATTTTTATGTGTGGCGTATTCAGTTTGTTAGTATGTATGATGGAAATAACCTAACATGATCCAATAATAAGTAAAAGGCTTACCTTTAAATCTGCATCTGCTTTGCTCCACTCCCCTGAAAGGACGTGTTCGCGAAACTTAGTTGCAGATGGATGTTCTAAGTAGCAACCGGATTCAGACATCAATGTGTTGACCGACTTCTCGAGACCCAAGTCCTGTAAATATTGTCCAATGAGTCTTATGATTTCTTGGTTTGATTTTCCGAGCCAAGAGATCGTGTTGTTCGCCTCATTCTGGTTGTTCTGATCGTCGCGTGTATTGGAAGGTTCTGTCGTGTTGTTGTTATCCCTGGCAGTGAACCCATTATGTTTAGAATCGTGGCCATTAGTTGTTGTTGAATTGGTAATGTTAGGCGATGAGTCACTTCCATGGTTACTGACACCAGATGCGGTTTCAATAGCCGCAGATGTGGAAGGGATCATTCCAACATTATCCATATTTACCCTCGATTTTTTTCTGTATCGTTGACTGTATTGCAGAGGTGTTGCTGCTGTCCAAGTTGTTTGTTCTCCGTTGCTTGATGGTTTTCTTTGTTATTGGTGTTATTGTTTGCTTTTTGATTTGCTGAATCACCTTTTGTCTGTTTTTCGCGATTATTTTGATTGCGTATTCGCTCTTGTTGTGCAGCTGCGGCGGCTCTTGAAGTTGTCGCCGTTTCAGTGTCTCCCGAGAACAATGAACTGGCCTGATCGCCACTCAAATTTGACCCAGTGAAATTTTCAGACAATGTTACTGCTGCTGCTGATGATGTGGCACCCCCTGCTGCTGAACGTCGTCCTTTTTTGCGCGGCGGCTGGTCCTCGGCAGAGGCACCAGTTGCAGCAGCTTTTTTGTTGTTTCTATCAATTTTGAGTCTCTTGAAAAAACACCAACGACGACAGCTTCTCAACTGTCTCTCTCCCTCCGCTCTTACCTTTCAGTGCACGCTGCTTCTGTGACAGGTGCGCTGCTAACTCGCTACAATTCAAAATAAAAAATTAAGTGACAAAAAGTATTATTTCTCCGCAATAACTTGGGAATCCAACCAAGCACGCCCATAAAAATCCAAATTGAATCAAGTCCCATGAATTTCCACAGCTGACGACCGACAAATGTAAACAGTGTCAGTAGTGCCAGTGTATACACACAAAATATTCAATATTCATGGCACTAACGACAACGACAGACAACAAAGTGGCATTCGACTGTATGCACAAATACTCTGCACTATTTTCTATATTTTCTATTTTTAAAACAATAACTTACCCTTTTATATAACGTTAATTTTGTCGATATTTTCCATGGGAGATATTCAAGCAAACTCTGAGCGACCAAGATTGAAATTTAATAAAAGAACAATTTTCCAATATTTTATTTTTGAGAAAGAAATTGAGCAAATTGAGTCGAAGCCTTTGCTAGCTAGCTCGCTGGAACGGATAATTGTTGTTCTATACCTCACATATCGATACCATTATTATGGTGTATTTTGTGTATTGTTAAAGATTTTTTCTTTTGACATTGATTTCTCTCCTACTTCGAAAAAATTGAAAAGTTTGATGATAAAACTGCAATGCGTATAGTTTGTAAAATTATTCCAACTGAATTCAAAAGCGATCCGAACCACACAAAAACGAAGACAAGGAGGAATGGTCGATGAAAATGTGTGAAGCATAATGGCGGACTGGGTCTTGCCAGACAACGGAGTCGGACGATTTTCTAGGCGACAGATTACTAAGTGCTATGCCACACATTGAATTTAGCTTGGATCTATAAAAAAACTAACAAATAGTAATAGCTTGCTTGCTCACATTTTTATTGATCGTCGATAAAAGACAAAACAACTGAGTTCATGTATAAGTTACCAAAAGAATAAATTTTGTCTAGTGAGATAGGTGTTCAAACAATTGCAAAAACTACAACAGAGTTACGAACGTTAATTTAAGCCATAATTCTTAAACAATTGGAAACATATGACTGCATAAAGTTACCTTGTTTATATTAGTGTGGTCTGATTGAGACGCCTACCTAATATCCGACATGCGCCTTCGACATTTTTCACCACAAAAGTTGAACGTATGGCTCCGACCAAAATGGTTGCGTTGCGTGCTTTCACTTTCTCACCATAATCAATCATTTTTTACTCTCGCATTACCCATGGTACAATAAAAAGGTAACCACAAGCTTACTACATTTTTTTTTTCTAATTTCTGCCAATTTTTGTGTGTAGTAACCATGGCTGCTAACCTGTTCCGGGCCGAAGCGGGATTAAACTGAACCGTGAAGCAAGGCAAGAGGCATCAGTACATTTAGGTGCTACATTCGCTCGTTTAAAAACGAGTGATAATTAGCTCCGAAATGTATTGATGCATGCAGGTAGATTCATCAACGCTTGGGAACATTGATATGTCAATAATTTTAAAATGTTTTGACAAAAATTAGTAGATTTTTATATGTTCTCTTATACGACACAAATCGTGGGTTGTTATGATATCCATTTTTCAACAATTTTTACGAATATCAATAAATTTTTAATTCAAATTTTCAATTTCAAAATTAGTTTGACAGTTCATTTTCACAGCATCTGTGTCGATGCGACTATTGATGCCTCTTGCCTTTTTCCTCTCCGCCTGCTTAACGGCTGCTCAGCTTGGTGGAGGAGTTGTGTCTGAAAGACTATTGTTGTTTAACTTTTTTTACATAAATATATAGTTTGTATTTAGTTCTTTTATATTTTGTTGCTTGGCCATGTTGCCTAATTTATATTAAATTGTATGATATAAAGGAAATGAAAAATAAACCAAACCATTGTCTAAAAAAACGTTTGGGCCGATCAAAAACAGGATATTTATGTATGTACATATAACACTGAACAGAATCGAACAGTTTTGTCATGTAATTGAAAGATTAAAGAGTATGGATCATATTTTTTAAAACACATAAAGTATTTCTATCATCTATCGCGCTATTTAACTCAATTTGAAACTTGTATAATTTGGAAAAGAAGCGGACATATCCGCTTAGGCATAACCGATTTTCCCGTTTATGATATCAAAGAATTGCAAACATAGATGATTCTTGCAGTTTCTGGAACTGAGCAGTTATCACCAGTAATGACTTTCTCTAACTTATAATATGAGTTACCAACAAAAATCTTTAAAATTAAAATGCTTGCAATTTCGGTAATAAGTTTTTTTCGCAAGTTAGCGCCATTTTCTGGACTGAGCAAAAAAAAAAAATTCAGTAGAATTTTATACCAATATTTAAAAAAAATATTGATTACGCAGACAATTTTAATATTTGATCTTTATGGAATAATAAAAAACTTAAAACAAACTTATATATGTATATACATGTAATTAAAAAAAAAGATTTAAAAACAATAAACATATTCGTTTTAAACAGTAAACATAAATAATACACATACAACAAAATAGAATCAATAAATGTGTCATCCCATGTAATTAATTAGTTGTTAATAAGGTTTCACATGCAAATCTATTATTATTTTCCTTTTTATTTGGTTTAATATAATTTCGATATAAATTGTGTAAAAAAACCTACAAAAATTGCTTATAAAAAACTATACTTATTTTATTTTTTGCTATATTTTTCATTTCGCAAAATATAATGAACATATGCTATGTATTCTAGGAGATTCAACGTATGTGTGAAAAGATGAGTTTGATAAAAATGCAGTTAGCTTATATAAGACGGCTCAATGCCTCGTAAAATATTCGTTTTTGGTTGTTATTGCAATCTAATGTGGGAATGTAAAATACAACAACTCGTTCGCAGTCGTTATTATAAAAATGCATCTTCGATAGGTTTATAAAATTTTATATCGAAATAGTTTCGATTCTTACAACTATGGTTATTTGGAGTCCAATATATGCGTCTGGCAAAACGTAAAAATATTGGGCTGATACTGGTATAAATGTTTTAACGTGTATTTTAAACGTCAAGCTCTTCGAGAGTCCGTGAAAGGCGGTATTATCAATACGCCGGCGCTGGCTGCGACGAACCGCATCTGCTCGACGATACGGCTCGCTCTTTAGGCCAAGTAGGATGTCTTCTAGCGCTCCATTGTAAACTTCGTCCTGCAGTAAAAGCTTCTTTTCCCGAACTGAAATGGCTTTACATTTCAGTTCGTTTATTACGGCGTCCTGGAGGACATATCCCGGCAGGAAGCTTTAATGTCCATGAAAGAATGTGTAAATGAAAGAAGAAAATAAAATGCACATGGATTAGTAAAAGTCCACAACCTATACGAAGCAGACAAGAGATTAACAGAAAACGAAGCTACTAATGCACTTTTTTGTGTAGTCGTTGCATGACTTTGGAAATGTTAAGGGCAAACAATCTAGTTAATGTTTTCTACACTAATTGAAATAATAGAAAAAGCTGGAGAACAATAAATTGATTACTTTCAACACAACTCACGTACAAGTCACTTACATGGAGTCTGATATGCTGACTTTAAAGTGGCCGGGACGACTCCCTTTCTGTATTTTTCGAACGCTTGCTGTACTGATGTTGGACAATACAAATGTCAGAAAATATCTTTCTTAGTTGAAATTCGACGCTTTCGATCGACGAGGGCGAAAGGATATATGTTTTTCTTTTCTATCAAATTATAACTTGATTGTTTATTTTTTGATTGTGCTATCATTGTATAGCAGATGACGAAAATTAAAGTGATAGACGAAGGCCAATAACTTTTTCCGCAATCAATTAGATTTGTCCCACTGCCACCACCAACAAAAGATTTTTTCCAATTAGTCTACATAAAATTAACCGGATGCACACCCACTAATAATCAATCCGTCAGGCCAAATTAATGAGCGTTTTATGCAATAAGCCGCTTTCCATAGTCACGCAACCAAGTTTCTAATGAATTGTATTTATGGAGACAATGGTGATTAATGATTAAGTGAAAACAGGCAATCTACTACGTTTGGTGAAAAGCTTCGTAAAATAGTTACCTGTTGTTTCTTCTGGTTACACTTGTTCCTCATTTGGACCTGTTCGCTTTCCTTTTAGATGCTGCAGCAGCAGCAGCCTGTTCCAGTCTTCTTCTCTGTTCGTTTTCTTGATCGTAGGCCTAAACATTTATATTATTACCTTAAGATACACATATATATATAAATCGGAGGATTGTAAATTACCTTAAATGCCCGGGTGAATCTAACTATTAAGAAAAAAATGCAGCCGCATCCGCATTGCGTGACGATTCCCCAAAGTACTCCACACACTCCTTGAACGATTCCTGGGCATTTTTCAATTCGATTTTAATTTTCTTCAGTTTATCTTCGGAGTTGTTAAGGAAGTCTCGTAAATGTGCGTTTGAGTTCCTTTCACACGCAGATCGGCTTCCTTCTTTACCAATTCCATCCCTTTTTCTAAATCATGAACGTCAGTTATAATGTTCTCCAGAGAGACCTGTGCCGCTTTATCAGTACAATACAATTCCGTTTCGAAATTCAGTAGCTCAGGAAATTTTTGTCGTATGGTTGCAACGATGTAATGAAGCAATGACGAACGCTTATCGGTCGACTTCGTATCAATTAATGTGTCCAACGATTGCAACTTGAACCCATAAGCAGGTCCCCTCTTACGGCTATTCAATAGTTGCCAAAGCTAACACAATTTCAAGGACTGCCTTGAATTTTCGAGATTGTTTGAGGGAAGTTGACGCCGAAGTTATGGATTGTATTTGCTAAATACGAATAGAGTTTCAAAATTACTTCAATACATTGTACATATTCTAGCAACTTACCGGACATATTAAATGCAAACAATCAAAAAAGTTTCCCATATAATTCATTATAGACAACTTCGAAGAGATTCGTTCGACCTTGGAAGCTGAAGCATCATTTTGTCTTCATCCGTTAGAAGATTTTGGTCCTTTCTTTCGATTATGTATTCCTTGTAGGCTTTTACTTCTACGTCGGTTGGAATCATTTTTTGCAGCAGCTCGACATTTTCAAGCGACAATTTTTTTAAGTCTAAAGCTGTGTATAGCTGAAATTACCTCATCTATCGGCATGTCCAGTTTTCGGCGAGAAATCGCTGTAAATAACGATAGATTAAACATAAAAATAAATTTTTGTGGTAGCATTAGTTAAGCATGTTGTACCTATGTTTCTCAATCTTGTATGTTCCAGCAAAGATATATTGTCTGGTTTCTTGAACCTCTTACTGGGATACGATTGGAGTGTTCCGTCGACTTCCGAACTGTTTCCTGTAGATAAACCGCCACCAACGCCGATCTTGGAAACGTTCTTCAAATTCATTGAAATCAATAAACTTGTATATCTTTTCATCGTCCAGCTCATTAAAGATTGTTCCCCGGACCTAACCACAATATCGTCAAGCTAATTAATTCTAAAGGAAATGCTATTCTCACCTGATTTGGTTTCAAAGCTATCCAATTTAATGTGGGAAGCTTGTATTTTGTTGGTACTTTCCTTTTGATGGTCATGGCACCATCTGGAGCTGGCATAAATCCTGCAACAGGGGGTGGAGGAGGTTGGAACAATATGGAGCGGAATTTTGTTGCAGCGGCGACAAGGCACATTCGCTAATTACTGGTGGCGGTGGAGGCATATTTAGTGACACCGATGCTCCCAATGGAGGTGGAGGTGGTGGCGCAGGGGGTAATGGTGGCGGTGGTGGTGGTGGGGACAGGCATGCTGAAATATGTTCTTGTGGTGGGGGAGGAGGTGGAAGCGGGGGCGATGGACACTCGACCGAAGATTCTTTGACAGAAACATCATTATCGGATGAGTTGGTCCCGTTTGAACTCGATCGAGGCAGTGACCGTGTTAAAGTTTGCAACTCAAGGTTTTTGCTTTGCAAAAGAGATTCTCGCTTTTTCAGTTCCTGTTCATTTTGTTTTAATATTCGTCGCAACGTTGTCACTTCCTCGTCGATTTTGAGCCGTCGTCAACAAGTCTTCCCTCTCGGCCTTTAAGAACCTAACTTCAGTGTCCATCTCAGCCATTTATACAATAACTCCGAGTTTCTGTCAATTTCCCTTTCTATTTGGTCTTCCAATTCTTGCACTCTTTCAAGAGCGGCTGTTTTGGTTTCGGAATCTTCCATTAAAGCAGCCACGTCAAAAACATTATCTAAATAGGCCGATATTTGAACTTTCAGCTCTCCGATTCGGGGTGAGTCGAAGCTTTTCAAGATACTTGTCGAGACCCAAAGCCGTGAATTCGTACTGCAAGTGTACTCGATAGTTCATGTCCTCAACAGAATGAACCACTATATTCATAAATTGCATACACGCAACCATGAAGTCAATATTAAACACATCATAGTTCATAAAGTACTCCATGAGAGTTTGAAATCGATGAGTTTCGTTGCAGACATTTTTGAAGTTGTCGAAAGCCGACAATATAATCTCATGTCCTCCCTTGACCAAACAAATTGCAGCTAGAAGCTCCAGTACCAACGCCTTCGTGCGCAACGACTTATGTATCAAGCTAAGCGCTATGCAGTTAATTGCTTCGCGGTGTTGAATAACCATATAAATCCGTATTTGTTATTCATTATTGCACGTAAACACATTATACAGACGTGTATGTCGTCGGTTGATGCACCCATATTTAATTTGGCAATGTGGCGTGAACGCCTCTTGATGCTGGGGCTGTCAAGAGCGTCCAGTATCGATGGCCGCAAAATGCTATTTGTGATTACATTTAAAGCGGATGTATTCGAATTTTGGTACCTCGATGATTCCAGAAGGTTGACACTGCTCACACCACCAAAATTTGACGCATTGCTTGCACCACTCAAGGACATAACTCCCATTGCCTCGGAAGTATTGTTACCCAAACCACTATTGTTCAAATCAAATGTTCTTCGGACTCATTAAACGAGCCATGGACTCTCTGCTCCTGTCGCATCATTTGAAGGCGGAAACTGAGGTAATCAACAAGGGCATCGAGCCCTTTGTTTGTATCGTCCAGAAATTCTTTCACCCCTCTATATGGTTGGTGCGCAAGGAAATTTCTAAATCGCGTAACACCTGTGTAGACGTCGATTCGCCAACCATTTTTCGTTTCTGACAGAAAAAAAAATAAAATAAAGCTGTAAGTAGGCATATTTTAATCACAACAAAATCGTGGTTCCACGAAATGTTGTCACGATACCAATTTATTTTATTGTTAAACCATGAAAAACATGTGCAAATTATTAAGCAAAGCAAGAGAAATGGGGAGAAATAGAGAATCACAATTAGAAAGAGAAATGGAAAGGTGTTAATATCCCACCATGTCAACAAATGATTCAACTTTATATTTAAAGAGTGACTACTTACCCGATGACTACGCGAAGCTTTCGGATCCAAATATGTTCGGAGCTTGTTGAGATAGTGAGATGGCGGATCCTTGGCTTGAACCATCTCCTGAAATAACATATTATATTTCATTTAGTAACGCACTACATTAATCCAATAAAACTTGCCTGATCACAAATTATGTCCCATTTTCTTTCATCGTCGTAATTCTTTAGGAGCTTTGCTTTATCTGGAGGTAAATCCATCGAAGCCTAAATAAAAAAGAAAACTGGTATTTAATAACTTGTGTAGTCAGTTTAGCAGCAAACATTTTTTAAAAACTATTAAAGGAAAAGGTTCTAACCGGAGCAATGTTTTACCACAACGAAAACTACAATAATCCACCTTTTGCCACCGTTATTTACATCGTGCTACCCAAAATCGGATAAACTCACATACTTAGGAAATTTTTTGCAGCTTTTCAATAATGACCTTTTCTGATTTCTGTCGTTTTCAATGGTCAAGTGTCAATAACCTATATGCTCCCTCGTATTATAATGCGTAATACTCATACATGTAATTAAAAAAGTTGTGACCATGTCAATTAGGCGAAATCAATTCTAGCGATTCTAATGTAAATTTACTCAAACTTAATTTCATTCGAAGAATTTTTGGTGTGTGAATTTAATACCATCGATCGACCTGACAAAACCTGGAACTATTTTTTTTCTATTTCCAGGCACCATGCATTCGGAACATTGAATAGAACACCTAACCCATTTTCATCTTTTTTGCAGTTCAAATTCATCGAGAATTGCACATCATGATTGGGAGGTATATCTGTTAGTACGCTTATATTCAAATACGTATGAATGAATACATTTACACTAGCAGCAACAACAATCAATCAAGAAACTGGTTTGTCTAAGCTAAGTGTATTATTTCTCAGTCAATTGATGAACAAATGAGTCAGAACATTAATTGGCATTAGGTTGGTTTTAATAAAAAAATATGAAGCGTGTTCGGTCGACACGCTGAGGCGTGCTTTTGAATTAAAATACCTATTATTCAAACCCATATAAACTTCAATAACAGCTCGCGAGAATCGTCATTGCGTT